>NW_026652276.1:93355399-93441969 GCF_009828535.3 Hylobates moloch
GCCCACCTCGGCCTCCCAAAGTGCTGTGATTACAGGCGTGAGCCACTCCGCCTGGCCAATTTATTTTGTTTTTATCTTTGTTTATTTATTTATTTATTTTGAGATAGAGTCTTGATCTGTCGTCCAGGCTGGAGTGCAGTGATGCAATCTCAGCCCACTAGCCTGTGCATGCCAGGCTCAAGTGATCCTCCCATCTCAGCCTCCCACAGTCAGACGTCACCATGCCCGGCTATTTTTGGGGGGTATTTTTTGTAGAGACGAAGTTGAGCCATGTTGCCCAGGCTCGTCTCAAACTCCTGAGCTCAAGTAATTTGCCTGCCTTGGCTTCCCAAAGTGCTGGGATTATAGGCATGAGCCACTGCGCCCAGTGATGTTTTAGTGTTGTTTTAGAGATGGGGTACCACCCAATAATTTTAAAAGTTTGTACAGATATCTCCTAGGTCCTTTTATTATTATGTATTATTACTGAACAAAATCTCCCTGTGGCGCAATCTTAGCTCACTGCAACCTCTGCCTCCCGGGTTCATTTGATTCTCCTGCCTCAGCCTCCTGAGTAGTCTGTTCCTCTTTTATTAAAGAGACTGGCCTTTCCCCACTGTGTATTCTTGGCACCCTTATCAAAGACTAATCATGTATGTGAGGGTTTATTTCTGTACTCTCTTCTGTTCCACTGGTCTGTGTGTTTGTTTTTACGCCAGTACCATGCTGTTTTGCTTACTGTAACTTTGTAGTATACTTTGAAGTCAGGTAATGTGATGCCACCAGCTTTGTTCTTTTTCAAAATTACTTTGGCTGTTTGGTCTTTTGTGGTTCCATATGAATTTTAGGATTGTTTTTTCAACTTCTATGAAAAATGCCATTGGAATTTTGATAGGAATTGCATTAAGGCTATAGAGCACTTTGGGTAGTATGGACATTTAAAAAATACTAGTTACTCTCATCCATGAACATGGGATTTCTTTCCATTTATTTGTGTCCTCTTCAGTTATTTAAATTGGTGTCTTACAGTTTCCAGTGTACAGATCTTTCACCTTTTTGGTTAAAGTTATTCCTGGGGGCCGGGCACAGTGACTCACGCCTGTAATTCCAGCACTTTGGGAGGCTAAGGTGAGCGGATTACCTGAGGTCAGGAGTTCAAGACCAGCCTGGCCTCAAGTGATCCTCCTGCCTTGGCCTCCATAAGTGCTGGGATTACAGGCATGAGCCACCACACCACATCCAGCTAGGCAGTTATTTTCTTGTAGTGTATTGGTTTGTTGAGCACATCCCAGCGTCCTCTAACTTCTGTTCCTGTGTTTAAGAGTTTGGCTGTCAGTCTAATGTCTGTTCTTTTCAAAGTAACCTCTCTTTTTCCTGTGGCTGCTTTTAAGATTTATTTTATTTATTTATTTTTTGAATTGTCCTTGGTTTTCTGCAATTTTACTGTCTTGTGTAGGTGAGAGTTTATTTTTATTTATTCTGCTTGGAATTTACTGGGATTCTTGAATCTGTGGATTAGTGGTTTTTTCATCAGTTCTGGGAAATTCTTAGCCACTATCCTTTCAAATATTCTCTCTTTCTCTCTCCTTCCTCCTCTCATCTCCTCTTCCCCCTTTCCTCTTTTTTTTTTTTTTTTTTTTAGACACAGTCTCACTGTGTCACCCAGGCTGGAGTGCAGTGGCACAATCTTGGCTCATGGCAACCTCTGCCTCCTGGGTTCAAGCGATTCTCCTGCCTCAGCCTCCCGAGTAGTTGGGATTACAAGTACGTGCCACCACACCCGGCTAGTTTTTGTATTTTTAATAGAGATGGAGTTTCGCCATGTTGGCCAGGCTGGCTTCAAACTCCTGACCTCAGGTGATCCACCTGTCTCTGCCTCCCAAAGTGCTGGGATTACAGGCATGAGCTACCGCACTCAGCCCTCCCTTAACTAACTTCTTTGAGAGCTTATTATGGGCTGGGACTGGAGGTTGCTCCTGTCATTACCACCCACATTCCATCGTCCAGACTTCAGCCGTGTGGCCATGCCCAGCTACGAAGGATTCTGGGGACTGTAGTTAGGCCGGGTGCCTGGAAACAAGTCAACAGGACCACCTGGCCAGTGTCGGTCACAGCATCAACCACCCCAGTGTCTGGCACAGTGTGTGACTGTCTTCGTGTCTGCAGCCTGTGCAGGTCACTCATGGTGCCTTGTTTCCCTGTGTTCTTGGTCATCTTCAGCTGCGTGCTGCTCTTTGGCTTTGAAAAATGTTGATGGAGAGATTCTTTGAGGCCTAGGATGAAGGTAGAGTCCACTAGGGAGGAGCTAATTTGGGGCATTACCCACCCGAGGCCACAGCAAGCCAAATATACTGGCCCCCCAAAGGTCTGGGCACGGTGGCTCATGCCTGTAATCCCAGCACTTTGGGAGGCCGAGGTAGGAGGATTGTTTAAGGCCAGGAGTTTGAGAATAGCCTGGGCAACATAGCAAGACCCCATCTCTACACATTTTTTTGTTGTTGTTTGGAGACGGAGTCTCTTGTTGCCCAGGCTGGAATGCAGTGGTGTGATGTCAGCTCACTGCAGCCTCCGCCTCCTGGGTTCAAGCAATTCTGTCTCAGCCTCCCCAGTAGCTGGGATTACAGGCGCCCACCACCATGCCCGGCTAATTTTTGTATTTTTCGTAGAGACAGAGTCTCACCAGGTTGGCCAGGCTGGTCTCAAACTCCTAACCTCAGGTGATCCACCTGGCATATTTCTTTTGTTTTTAATTAGCTGGGCATGGTGGTATGCACCTGAAGTCCCAGCTACTTGGGAGGCTAAGGTGGGAGGATTGCTTGAGCCCAGGAGTTCGAGGCTGCAGTGAGCCGTGATCACGCTACCGTGCTCCAGCCTGGGTGACAGAGAGAGACTATGTCAAAACAAACAACGCATTGAGTGCTTGGAGTTCTCTGCATTCTTGGGCCTCAAATCTGTGCTAGAGAAGACCTGTAGCCCTAACTTCTCAAGAACTTTTTCATTTTGCTTCTCTTAGTACCAAGTGTCTTTCGTGTGGAGGGAGCAGGGCTAATTCCGTTTCATTCTTACCCTTAGAGTGTAGCCCTTTAGGTTTTCAGCTTAAGATGGGAAGGGTTTTCTGTAATGCTCCCCATTTTGGGCAGGACTGGCCCTGACTTCTGTCCCCCTGACCCCACAAGGCCACAGAATGAGAACCCAAGTTTGCTGGTTTTGGCAAATGCCCTCCAACAAAAGGGCACCTCCCGGGCGGCACAGCCATGGGCTGGTGTGCCCCACCAGGCTGCAGCAGTGACATCAGCCCCGCCTCGGGCACATGTCCCTTCCCGGTGACAGCAGGCCAGGTGCCTGGACCAGCCGTTTCTCTGAAGACAATGAAACACGCTGGGTGAAATATCCAAAGGCCAGGAACACTGAACAGCTGACAAGATAGCAGGTAACTAAATGCCAGGCCTTGTGCTGGAGGAAAATTGGACTCAGATACAAGGCCCTCCCACAGGGATCTGGAGAGCCTGGATCTCAGCTCTGGCCTGGGGGAACTCAGAGAGGGAGGGGCTCTGCAGATAGCTGCCCCCTAGGCAGTAACACTGAACCGCAGTACCCAGTGAAAAGAGGCTGCAGGGCCTAGCGCGGTGGCTCATGCCTGTAATCCCAGCACTTTGGGAGGCCGAGGTGGGCGGATCTCTTGAGCTCAGGAGTTCAAGACCAGCCTGGCTAACATGGTGAGACCCCGTCCACTAAAAATACAAAAATTAGCTGGGCATGGTGGCGGGCGCCTGTAATCACAGCCACTCGGGAGGCTGAGGCAGGAGAATCACTTGAATCCGGGAGGCAGAGGTTGCAGTGAGCCAAAATCGCACCACTGCACTCTATCTTGGGCAACAGAGTGAGATTCTGTCTCAAAAGAAAAAAAAAAAAAGGAGCGAGCCAGGGCGCAGTGGCTCACGCCTGTAATTCCAGCATTTTGAGAGGCCAAGGCGGGTGGATCACTTGAGGTCAGGAGTTCAGGACCAGCCTGGCCAACATGGTGAGACCTCGTCTACTAAAAATATAAAAATTAGCTGGGCATGGTGGCGAGTGCCTGTCATCCCAGCTACACAGGAGGCTGAGGTAGGAGAATCGCTTGAACCCGGGAGGCAGAGGTTGCAGTAAGCCAAGATCGTGCCACTGCACTCCAGCCTGGGTGACAGAATGAGACTCTGTCTCAAAAAAAAGAAAGAGACTATAAACTCACACCAATCATGACCTCGTAAGCGCAGTTAGCTTAGGAAGTACATTTCCAAAAAGGTAACCACGGGGAGAAAAACATGAAGATAACAACCAGCTCAGACCCAGCCGGGGCTTGTGGCCACACCCACCTGCTCCTGTGTGTCCTGGGCCTCGGGAAGCCACCCATCCTCTCCCCACTGTTTCCAGTCTGTAAGCTGGGATTAGTGATGCCACCTTCTCAGTTGTGGGCACCTAGAAGGCAGCAATGGGCCTTTATCCCTAGGTTGCAACCCAGGGCTGGCACTTAGTAGGTCTGTTTCCAGCTGCCACACACCCTACCTTACCAGGTGTCCCCAGGAGACAGGACAGGGTGGTGGGCCCATTTTACAGGGGGAAAAACCGAGGCAAAGGCAGTGGAGACTCGTGCTTCTGCTTCAGTAGCTCCTGCCATGGACTTGACATGGGAACCCCCTCCCACAAGCTCTGCCCCTGGTGCCCTCTGGCACTGTTAGCCAGCGGAATCCAGCTGTCACCATGGCCTGGTTCTCAGCACCCCTGGGAACTTTTAGAACCTCTGGCCTGTGCTAACTGAGGTTGGGCAGCTGCTGGCCAGGGCCCTAGAGAAAGGGGTATCAGTTAGCTAGTGCTGAATAACAAATAGCTCCAAACACATGACTTCACATTTCCTTAGTATTAAAGGGCCAGGCAGTACTGCTGCTCATTGCTGGGCTTGGCAAGTCCTGGCTGGGCTCCCTTACACATCTGTGGGCAGCTGGGAGCTAGCTAGTCCAGGATGGCCTCAGCTAGGGTGACCCAGGCTCCATCACCCTCTTGCCTTCCAGCAAAGCAGCCCAGCTGGTTCTCGTGCTATAGCAGGAGTCGGGGAGGGCAGGCAGAGGCACGCATGTCCCTGGAGGCTTAAGCTCAGAGCTGGGAATGTCATTGCTGTCACCTTTTATTGGCCACAGCAAGTCATAAGACAGGCTCAGACTGAAGGATGGGGAGGTAGATGCCACCTCTAGATAGGAGTTGGGGCAGTCACATGGCAAAGGGCATGGTGATTCAGGGAGGAGTGGGGCATCAGGGTCATGTTTGTAACTGATCTACCACAGAGGGAAGCCCGCCTTTGAGAAGGTGCTTGGTGGGCCTTCGTGCTTATGGAGCCACGGACCAACCTGCTAGATGGGGCCTTCAGTGGGGTGGCGGGACGTCAGTTTAGCCTCAGGATTCGACTCCAAGCCTCTTGCGAGACCATGTCTTGGGCAGCATCACAGCCCTGGCTGCAAGCACAGAGTGGCTTTTCCAGAAAGTTTGTTGAATGACTGACTGACCTAAGTCAGTTACTGTGCCAGGCAGCCCAGAGGGACCATCCCAGAGCCGCCTTCTCAGGGTGCAAGCCTGGCTTGGGGTTGGGGGGTGTCTGCACTTGTGGAGTCCCCCATGCCTGCCAGGAGCCTGAAGACGCAGAGACCTCCTGCCTCGCCTCGCCCCCTCCGTGGGGACCCTCTTCCCCACACTCCTTGGTTCCTGTCGGAGCCAAGATGTGTCACCATGGAAACCGCTTGGCAAATGCTGGCAGGCAGAGGCGGCCAACAGCAGCTCTCCTGATCGAGCTCCGGGCGCCGGCTGGAGCAACGTCGCAGGACGGCGTGAGCAAGCACACCCAGCCGTGTGTGACACGCGTGGGGACAGAGGCCAGGGCGGCTGCAGGAGGGCATGCGGGGAGGTCAGGGTGCCCCGGCGTGTGTGCCCCCATGTGTGCGCTTGTGCGTGTGGGTGTGTGTGCGCCTGTGCGTGTGCCAACAGTGCAGCCACATCGAAGCGCGTGTGCTCCGAGTGTGATGGCCGCGTGGGCCGGTGCAGGGTGTGTGTGGGGATGGGGGTGTCTGATTGGTGCTGTGACCTGCGGCAGCACAGCCGCCTGCATTGAGCACCCACGGTGGGCTGGACATTGCACTAGGTGCTGACAGGACCAGCAGGGTGGCCACTGCCCTCGTCCCCAGCCTGCACTCCTGGGCGAAGGCTGACGCTGAACAGGTACTTATAAGAGTCGCCAAAGTGCGTGCCGGGAGGGTTCTGGGAAGAGGCAGCTGTGGGGCCTGAAGCCTAAATGTGGGGTGGGAGGCATCTGGGCTGCTGCTCCAGGCAGAGGGCATGGCCTGGGCAAAGGCCAGAAGGCCAGGGAAGAAAGGACAGAGTCTGGAGCCCGGGAGAGGTGGCGAGGGGCCATGGCCCTGAAGGAGGCTGGGACTTCATCCGAGTTGAGGAGGCCCAGCTGGGGGTGCAGGGTGCCTCGTAGGCAGAGGGACCCCGGAGGTAGGAACTAGGGATGTGAGGCTGGGGCAGACAGAGCCAAGGGACGCAGCTGACAGCTGGCGGTAGTGAGACGTGGTCATTGAAAGGCTTCCTGTTGGGGGCAAGTGGCTTGAGAGGGGGTGTGTGGAGGCTGGGGAGTCTGTAGCCGGCCTGGGTGGGGTGGGCAGTTGAGAGAAATTTTGGAGGTTGACTAGATGCTCCTTGGTGACAGTGGCACTTGGAGAAGGAGGGCAGGGCTGGAATGATGTGGTTTCCTGGGATGGGAGGTGCTGAGAAGGTCTGGATGCTCGTGGCTGTCTCACCAGGGGGCTGCTTCTGGAGCTCCCATTAACAGGCACTCGGCTCTCTGGGGACCTGCCTGGGTCTCTGGCCCCACAGGCTCCCCAAGCCCTGCCAGGCTGGGCGGGTGTGCAGCCCACCCAGCAGCACTGGAGACCCTAGATCCTGCAGGGCTTCTTCAGGCGCTTCCAGGAGCCCAGATGCACAGCTGCCCCGGGCCGCGAAGCCTCAAGAGGGAGCCGGGCAGGTCCTTGGCACCCCAGCTGTTCCTCGCTACCTGAGATCCCCTCTGCGGCTGGGGTTGCTGGAGACGCCCAAGGAATAGGGACTCCGTCCTCATTTTCACCCCCGCCCCCAGCTCCGACTGCGTGGGAGGCAGAGGTGATGGCTCAGGAAGGTCTCAGCTGCTTCATGCCAGCTCTGGCCACTTGGACGAAGCCACTGGGCCGTGGGTTCGGCCTCCTCGTGCTGGCCACAGAGTTGGGGCCCCTCACGCTCCTCACAGGCCTGCCCAGCGCAGCCCATGCGCTCACTGGGGGCTCCTTCCCAGGGCGCGACCCCGATGGACGCCGGGCCTCCCTGGCGACCCTGCTGGCCAAGCCCGGGGCGAGGCATGTCTGAGGACTCCGAGGCGATTTCCATGGTCCGTGGTGTGGGCCTGGGTGGGCGCCTGGCCAAGTCATCAGACACCAGACCTTCGGGATCCCCGCATCCACCAAAGCAGTGCTGACCCACAGGCGCTGGGCAGGGCGGCCTCCAGGTTAGAAACCTTCCAGGACCCTGAGCGCTGACTGTGTGCTTCCCTGCCCACGGATGCCCCCTCGTGGCCAATCCTATCCATCTTAGAACCACGTTTCAGAGTTGAGGACACAGGGCTGGAGCGGGGGCACGGCTGAGCTCAGTGCCACTCAGGCCCGAAAGCCCCAAGTCGGCCGGCCAGCGTGCGCCTGGCCATGGGCACCATCAACACAGCTTTTGTTATTCATTATTATTTTTTGAGACGGGGTCTCACTCTTGCCCAGGCTGGAGTGCAGTGGTGCAATCATGGCTCACTGCAGCTTTGACCTCCCTGGCCTCAGGTGATCCTCCCACCTCAGCCTCCCAGGTGCATGCCACCACACCGGGCTAATTTTTTTTTTATTTTCTGTAGCGATGGGGGGTTCTTGGTATGTTGCGCAGGCTGCTCTCAAACTCCTGGGCTCAAGAGATCCACCCACCTTGGCCTCTCAAAGTGCTGGGATTACAGGCGTGAGCTACGGTGCCCAGCCAAGCCTTTGTTATTCTTGTTGTTGGGGTCCAACTGTGGGGGCTGTGGGGAGGTCTGCAGACAGCTCAGAGTCAAGACAGACCCTGATAGGGACAGGTGGCGCAGGGAGATGTCATCGGAGATTCACCCCCACACGCCTGGCCCGTGTGTCTTTTCCTGTTGGAGAAACTACATGTAGGGTTACTCCCGGAGCCCCTGACTGCACACAGCACGGGAGGGTAGGAGAAGGGGATGGAGGGAGGAGGGAGATGGTGACAGAGAGAGAGACCAAGAACCCCAAGAGAAAGAGACAGAAGACAGAGATACAAACTCAGAGAGAGAGACAGAGAGAGAGATGGACAGACAGCCCCTCCCTCCCAGTCCCCCAGCCTTGGCTGAGCCCATGGGGAGCCGGAACAGCGGAGGAGGGGTCCTGGGGGAGCGGGCTAAGGGCCCCAGTGTATGTGCTGGGGCTGTCGCTTTGCACTGAGCGCCCCCCACCCGCCCCCAGCCCCAGCCGCCCTGGCTGCTCTCTGGAGGGAACAAGGGCTTTCAGAGCTGGGGACGTGGCGTGAATACTAATCCAGAAGCTCAAAGGGCGGCCTCACAGGCTGGGCACGGGGAGGCTGGGCGGGGGCCAGGGCCAGCTGAGCCCGTCTGGGAGCTCGCTCTGCTCAGCCCTCACCCTCAGTGGCATGCTCCTCGTGCTGGGGAGCTCCTGTCCTCCCCTCAGGCCTGAGAGGGTCCCCAGCTACCCCAGGACAGGATGGGGAGCGGGTACTGCAGCTCCAGGGGTCAGGGTCTCGTGTCCAGCACAAGATGACACTGGGTGGGCCCCCAGCACACGGTCCCTTGAAGAATGGCTGCCCGGGAGGCCTCCTTAGCTTTGCTTTGTGTTCCTACAGTGCTAGAGCGACAGCTCCAGGGAGGCCCAGGGAAACTGAGGCACGGTCAGGGAGCCTGTGGCAGGGAAGAGGGCTTGACTGTACTCTGCGCTAGGACACCCCAAGTCCTGCAGGCAGTGCTGGGGTCCGGCCCCGTGCATCCTGCCTGGGCCGGGATTCAGACCCCTTTGCCTCCTTCCTGGACGTCACCTGTTGCACCCAGGAGATCTCAGTGTCGGGCCATGGAAACCCCTGCTTGGGCCATGCACAGCTCCCCTGCTTGTGTTCTGAGCCCCTTTACCCCCCAGCCCCTGGCCCTCAGCAACCCCCCTCCCTGGATGCGGCCTCATCTCTTCTCCAGCTTTTCTGACCCTGCCCCACTTCCTGCACCCTGCACGCATTCTGACAGGCAGGCCTCTGTTCGCACAGTTCCTTCCACCTGGCACACCCCCATCTCTGCCCTCAACCCGGGCTCATCTTGCTGTATGGTGAAGCCAGCCCCAGCGCCATCCTCCTCTGTCCCCACAGCGCTGTCTGCCTGCACCCTCGCCTGCTGGCCTTGGAGCAGGGCCGAGCTGCAGAGAGGCCAAGCCCCTGTCCCGTGGCCCTGTGCCCAGCACACACAGGGGCTCGAGTTTGCTGGGTGAGCAGCTGCTGCTTCCCAGGACTCCGTGTGCCAATCCCCCGGGATAGTTTTCCTCATCCTTATAAAACCTGTGCGAAGCATTTTCCTGTTTTCCAATGTGGATGAGTTTCCTGCGGCTGCTATGACAAATGACCACAGCTGTGTGGCTTCAAACAGCACACATTCACTGTCAATTCTGGAGGGCAGTGGTCTGAAGTCAAGGCTGGGGCAGGGCCGAACTTCTGCAGAGGGCTCCAGGGGAAGGTCCTTCCTGCCTCTTCCCGCTTCTGGGGGCTCCAGGTGTCCTTGGCTTGTGGCTGCACCACTCCCATCTCCGCCTTCTCCTCTGTGTCTCTGTGTCTTCTACTTTCTGTTTTTTTTGTTTGTTTGTTTTTCTTTTTTTGAGTTGGAGTCTCGCTCTGTCGCCCAGGCTGGAGTGCAGTGGTGCAATCTTGGCTCACTGCAAGCTCCGCCTCCCAGGTTCACACCATTCTCCTGCCTCAGCCTCCCGAGGAGCTGGGACTACAGGCGCACACCGCCACACCCGGCTAATTTTTTTGTATTTTTAGTAGAGACGGGGTTTCACCGTGTTAGCCAGGATGGTCTCTATCTCCTGACCTCATGATCCGCCCGCCTCAGCCTCCCAAAGTGCTGGGATTACAGGCGTGAGCCACCATGCCCAGCTCTGTCTGTTTTTTACAGTATTTTGTAGAGATGCTGCCCAGCTGGTCTCCAACTCCTGGACTCAACTGATCCTCCCACCTCGGCCTCCCAA
The DNA here is from genome assembly GCF_009828535.3 of Hylobates moloch. Classification (NCBI taxonomy): domain Eukaryota; kingdom Metazoa; phylum Chordata; class Mammalia; order Primates; family Hylobatidae; genus Hylobates; species Hylobates moloch. The sequence goes on from NW_026652276.1 coordinate 93,365,707, forward strand.
AGTGTTGGAGATTACAGGCGTGAGCCACCTCACCCAGCCTCTTTCTCTCTCTTTTTAAAAATTTGTTGGCTGGGTGTAGTGGCTCATGCCTGTAATCCCAGCACTTTGGGAGGCCGAGGTGGGTGGATCACTTGAGGTCAGGAGTTTAAGACCAGCCTGGCCAACACAGTGAAACCCCATCTCTACCAAAAACACACAAAAATTAGCTGGGCTTGGTGGCACGTGCCTATAATCCCAGCTACTCAGGAGGCTGAGGCAGGAGAATCACTTGAACCTGGAAGGCGGAGGTTGCAGTGAGCCATTGCACTCCAGCTCGGATGACAGAGCGAGACTCCATCTCGAAAAGAAAAAAAAATTTGTCATTATTTTTTACATTGTCTTGTTCCTCCAATCAGGAACCTCTTTCTGTCTCATAAGGTTACTTGCATTGGATTTAGGGCCCACCCCGACTCTGACCCAGGATGACCTCATCTTGAGATCCTTACTTTAACCATATCTGCAATGACTCGGTTTCCAAATAAGGTCCCATTCCGAGGATGCAAGTAGGCACATCTTTTGGGAGCCACTATTTAACCCACCCTGGGGAAACTGAGGCAGGGCAAGGTGAAGCAGCTTCCCCAGGCCACACAGCTCTCTTTTAACCCCAGGTCTGCCTGGGCGAGAGGATGGTGATGGGGACGAAGGTAGGGGCGGCCCGCTTTGTTCATTGCTGAAAGGACAGGGGTCCCCATATCACGGCCTCTTTCTAGAATAGACTCTGACGAGGTAGCTTCAACCAGAAAGGGGTGTGCAGTCTGCCGGTGGGAGACCAGCGTGTCCCAGGTGCAGTGCGGACAGGGCGTTGGCTGCGTGAAGCCTTGGCGGCAGGGGCCAGGTCATCAGTAGGCTGCCTCCGTGTTCCGGGGGTCCTGGCACTGGGCATGGCGCCACCCAACAGACAGAGGAGGAACTGCCACTCCGGGCTTGATGCATAATTTCTTTTTTTTTTTTCTTTTTGAGACGGAGTCTCTGTTCCCCAGGCTGGAGCGCAGTGGCACGATCTCGGCTCACTGCAAGCTCCGCCTCCCAGGTTCATGCCATTCTCCTGCCTCAGCCTCCCGAGTAGCTGGGACTACAGGTGCCCGCCACCACACCCAGCTAATTTTTTGTATTTTTAGTAGAGACGGGGTTTCACCATGTTAGCCAGGATGGTCTTGATCTCCTGACCTCATGATCTGCCCACCTTGGCCTCCCAAAGTGCTGGGATTACAGGTTGAGCCATTGTACCTGGCCTCGATGCATAATTTCTTTTCCAGTGGCTCCCATCCCTGTAGCTATTCAGGGAGGGGCGTGGAGGGCTGTGGGGAGGATATTCCACAACTTCTTTGTAATAAGCAGTTTTAGGACAGAACATTCAGGCCAGGCTAGGTGGCTCATGCCTGTAATCCCAGCAATTTGGGAGGCTAAGGGGGGGGGGGTGGATCACTTGAAGTCAGGAGTTCGAGACCAGCCCGGCCAACATGGTGAAACCCTGTCCTTCCTAAAAATACAAAAATTAGCTGGGCAAGGTGGTGGGCACCTGTAATTGCAGCTACTTGGGAGGCTGAGGCAAGAGAATCGCTTGAGCCCAGGAAGTGGAGTTTGCAGTGAGCCGAGATCCCACCACTGTACTCCAGCCTGGGAGACAGAGCGAGACTCCGTCTCAAGAAAAAAAAAAAAAAAAAAAGAACATCTTTTCTCAGGTTCTGGGTTCTCCATCCCCAACAGAAATAACCTGGAAAATCTCTGCAGCAACACGTGTGAAGAAGTCCAGCTTTGTGAGCCAGAATCTATTTATAGGAATTTATCCCAAGGTGAGGGGGACCAGATACCTGTACAAAGATCTGTGGAAACAAGATTGTCTATCACAGTGATATATGCTAGTGAGACACCAGGAGAAACCAAAATGTCCCAAAGCAGGTGACAGATCCATGACACGGAGTCCAGCGCAGACCATCAGGGTGTGGAGACGGACTTCTGGCTATTGATGAATGTGAAGTCACAGGCTGCCTGTAGAATGCAGTATGTGGTGTGAATCCCTTAAAATACGTATTTAGACTGGGCATGGTGACTCATACCTGTGATCTCAACATTTTGGGAGGCCGAGCTGGGAGGGTCGCTTGAACCCAGAAATTTGAGACCAGCTTGAGCAACATAGCGAGATCCCATCTCTACATAAAAGTTTCACAATTATCCAGGTGTGATGGCATGTATCTGTAGTCTCAGCCACTCAGAGGCTGAGGGAGGAGGATTGCTGGAACCTAGGAGGTCGAGGCTGCAGTGACTTGCGTTTATACCATTGCATTCTAGCTTGGGCAACAGAGCAACATCCTGTCCCCCCCCAAAATTTTTTTTTTAAATACATTTCAATGTGAGGAAAAGGCGATCAGAAGGATGTCTGACAAGAAGGTAAGAGAGGTTACCTCTACACAGTTGGCTTATGGGGTCTTCTGTTTTTATTTTTCATAATTTTCCAAATTTTGCACACTGGACACCTAGTGTCGTGTTTTTTTCTCTTTTTAATTTTTTTGAAACAAAGTCTTGCTTTGTTGCCCAGTTTGGAGTGCAGTGGCACGATCTCGGCTCACTGCAACCTCCACCTCCCAAGTTCAAGTGATTCTCCTGCTTCAGCCTCCCGAGTAGCTGGGACTACAGGCACCAGCCACCACGCCTGGCTAATTTTTTTATTTTTAGTAGAGACAGGGCTTGACCATAGTGGCCAGGCTGGTCTTGAACTCCTGACCTTGTGACCTGTCTGCCTCAGCCTTCCAAAGTGCTGGGATTACAGGCATGAGCCACCATGCCCAGCCGTGTTGTTATTTCTTAAGGCTTAAAAAAATTCTTCTCGTCTGGGTGTGGTGGCTCATGCCTGTACTCCCAGCACTTTGAGAGGCCAAGGCCAGTGGATCATGAGGTCAAGAGTTTGATACCAGCCTGGCCAAGAAGGTGAAACCCCATCTCTATTAAAAATACAAAAATTAGCTGGACACGATGGTGGGTACCTGTAATCCCCACTACTCGGGAGGCTGAGGCAGAAGTTGCAGTGACCCGAGATTGCACCATAACACTCCAGCTTGGGCGACAGAGCGAGACTCCATCTAAAAAAAAAAAATTCTTTGCACTGGTGTGGGACGATGGTGACGAATCCCTCAGCCATCCGTGGGGCGCTGCTGAGGGCGTGGGGGGCATTTCTGCACGGTGAAGCAGAGCTGGTGGGAGGCTGCCCGACGGAAGCTGGCGCTGGGAGGGTTTGCAGAGAGGAAAAGGGCAGTTTGAGGAAAAGGCCTCTGGGCTCTGTCTGGAGCCGTCGTGCTGGCCTTCACGGCCAGGGCTGGGCTCGGTCATCCTTCCGCACTTAGAGCCCTTTCCAGCTCGTGGTGGCTGGCACAGGGCCAGGGCTGCACTCACAGCTGTCTGGGGTAGGGCAGGGCGCCCATCCTCAGGGCCACTGACTATGGGGCTAACCTGGCGGCCTGCTTCACCCCTCTCACCTGGGGCTTTGCCTGATAAGCCTGGTTCACCTCCTCACCTGGTGGCGCTGGTTCACCTCTCTCACCTGGGGTCTTAACTGGTGGCCTGGTTCACCCCTCTCACCTGGCGCCTTGCCTGATAGCCTGGTTCACCCCTCTCACCTGGGGCCTTAACTGGTGGCCTGGTTCACCTCCTCACCTGGCGCCCTGCCGAGTAGCCTGGATTACTCCTCTCACCTGGGGAGGCACGAACTGGCCCGGGCTGACTGACCTCCCTCACCTGTTTGGCTTTAGGCTCTGGGGCCCCCTGCCCGGGTGTTTCTGGGAGGCTGGAGGGTCCCACGTGAGCTCCACCGCGGGCAGCTGGAGGGAGTAGGGCAGTACGCTGAGCGCCGGGAGGGGTGTGGCCCTCCTGTCCTGCCCGCAGCCCCACACCGGCCGGCCCGCCTCGGTCCCTGCCCCGCGCGCTGACGTCACCGGGACCTCCCGATCCTCCCGGCCCAGGCTGAGCTGCCCACGCTGCTGCCCGGGGCTCGTTGCCCGGCGCGGCCTCTGCTGGCTCCGGCAGGCGCGGGACTGCGAGGTAGGGGGGCGCGCGGGGAAGACTCGGGGGCGCAGGGACCGAAAGGGACCTCCGTGCCGGGGCGGGTGGGCAGGGGCAGCTCCGGGTCCAGCCCGGCCCGCGCTGCAAGCCCCGAGGACGCCCGGGCGGCGGCGGCTACGAGCGCGCAGGGACCGCGGAGACGCGAAGGGCGCACTTGGCGAGGGTTTGGTGCAGCGCCGCTCCGGGGTCGGCACAGCCCGGGCAGGTCCCGCAGAGGGAAGGCCGGGCCAGGGAAGGGCCACGCGCCCCCTCCCCGCCATACTCTCCCAGGCCGGGCGACCTGCGCGCTTCCCGATGGGAGCAAACTGGGGACGGGTCAGGAATCCAGGGCCAGGCGCCCGAAAGAAGGCGTTTCCGGGCTGGGGCGAGCCAGGTGGGTGCGGGACGTCCCCGGGAGCCTCCAGGGCGCAGAGAATCTCGTCGTGCCCAGGGCTGCCCGCAGCCTGCGTATGTGCGGGGGAGGGAGAAGGCTTCCTCCCCCAGGAGACTGAGGGAGAAGGCGGTGGATATGATCCCTGCAGGGAAGTAAGACAGGTCTCAAAACCAGAAAAGCAAGGGAGAGGTGACAGAGAAATGGCAAACTTTACAAAGGACCAGGGAGGGCAGGGACGTGGGTCCTTTCTGCGCCCATCACCAGAGGGAAATACTTGGGAGAGGAGTTTGGGGTTCGCAGGTGAGGAGAGAGAACAGGAAGCCAAGAGTCTGGCCCGGAGGCCACTACCCCTGTGGTCTAAGCCCCCGGTTTCCCCTCCTAGCGAATGGAAACTGAGAGGTGAGAAACCCCCAAAACCATCCGTCTGTCTCGTTCTGCCTGAAGGTCTCGGCTGTCAGCTAATGAATAGCTCGGTGGAGCTGCTGGGAGGTTTTGCAAAGCGCATTCAGAATAGCGAGAATCAGAGCATGGTTTCTTGCCCGAAGGCCGGGCATCTGCGTGGTCAGATGGGGGAGAATGAGTGCCCGGAGCTGTACGGTTTAGGGCAGCCTGACCTTGGATACCTGGTTCCTGGGCCAGTCTGGCGGCCCTTGTTGCTTAGAGTGGCAGACCCTCCCCGGGGGGGATGCGGACGTGCTCTTTTCCAGTCTTTGGACAAAAAAAGGCAAGGGGAGGAGGAAGGAGAAGTGTCTGAGTTTACCCATGGTATTAATAGCAGCAGGGCTGGAACGCGGGTGCTGTGGGAGAGGAGACGTCCTGCCCTCTGTCCCCGTCAGAACATCCCTGCTCCAGGAGCAGCTGGGGTTTCAGTGTGAAGCATGGCTTTGATAAACCAGGCCCCGCTGGCCCCCAGCTGTGTCACCAGGGCCAAGTCACTTAACGTCTGAGCCTCAGTTTCCCTACCTGAAACACCGCAGTGGCACCTCCATGTGTGGCTTGGAGGACGCAGGCACGGGACCTGTTGGCTGCTGTCATGACTGCAATGAGCAGAGGAGGGGGACACACCGTGGCAGGGCCCAAAGGACAGCGAGGAACCTCCATCTGGGGGTCTCCTTTTTGGAGTATGGATGAGTTGGTGAGTGCGAGAGGGTGCTGGGAAGCTGACCCCCACTAATGCGGCTCCCTGCCCGAGGGTACCCCCAGGGCTCACATGCAGCTCTGGCTCTATGTAAGGAGTGGTCTTGTGCAGAAATGACCTGGCAGGATGGAAGGACTCAGGTGGCAGCTGACAGTGGGGACCGGGGTTTTCCTGAATGACCCACGAAGATGAATGTGGCCACAAGGTTTCTTGAGAGGAAACAGTGTCTGGGCAGACGTCATGCCCTGGACGCCCGAGAGCTGTACCTGTGTCAAGGGATGGGGGGACCTAGGCATTCTCATTCCCAGCTTGGAGCCTGTCACACCATTCTCCAGTCTGCACTGGGAGGTGGCTGTGTTTTCGTGTGTGTGTGTGTGAAAGACAGACAGGGACAGGGTCTTACTCTGTCTTCCAGGCTGGAATGCAGTGATGCAATCATAGCTCACCACAGCCTCGACCTCCAGGGCTAAAGCAATCCTCCTATCTCAGCCTCCCTAGTAGCTGGGACCACAGGCATGCGCCACCATGCCCAGCTAATTTTTAAAATGTTTTGTAGAGATGGGGTTTTGCTGTATTTCCCCAGGCTGGTCTCAAACTCCTGGACTCAAGCGATTGTCCCAGGAGGTGGCTATTTTTAGAGCTTGCCTCTCACGTCCTATTGATCTTCCAGCCGGGCCAGTCTGAAGCTGGCGTGGCCACTGCTTCCTGGGTGGCTCGGGTTGGCCGACGTTTGTGGTGTGTCTCTGGCTGGGTTTCCAACGTAGATGCTCTGAGTTACCCGTGTGCCCACCACTGCTTGCGGGTGTGCAAACAGCCATCTGTGGTCGTGGCTCCTCTGTGCATGTGCTCTGGCCCCCTGGAAAACTTGCTGCTGTGGTCCTTCCTGTTGCTCCCATTCTGTCCTCCTTGAATGACTTAGATGGGCCTGACATTGGCAGTTTGGGCCCAAGTCACACCTGGAACCAGTGTAGTAGGGCTTGTGAACTTTTGGTAAAAAGAAGGCATTTCTCAGCCGGGTGTGGTGGCTCACCCCTGAAATCCCAGCACTTCGGGAGGCTGAGGCAGGCAGATCACTTGAGGCCAGGAGTTCGACACTAGCCTGGCCAACATGGTGAAACCCTATCTCTACTAAAGATACCAAAATTAGCCTGGCATGGTGGCGTGCGTGTGTAGTCCCAGCTACTAGGGAGGCTGAGGCATGAGAATCGCTTGAACCAGGGAGGAGGAGGAGGTTGCAGTGAGCCGAGATTGCGCCACTATACTCCAGCCTGGGCGACAGAGGCAAAAAGAAAAAAAAAAAAGCATTTCTCATTTCCTGATGCTTTGCCTGGAGTAGGAGGGTTTGCTGGCAGGGAAGCCTCTGACCAGGGTCTTTGGGTGGTCAGGTGGGTGTGGGTGCTGGCAGGAAAGCCCCCTCGAGAGTAGGGGAAGGTCCGTGCGTGAGGACTGGAGTGGGGGGTCACTGTGTTGGGAGTCAAGATCCAGGTGAGCTGTGTAACCCTGGGCAAGTGGCTTTCCCTCTCTGAGCCTCATTCTCCTGGGTTATGACATGGGTGAATCTCAGGATGGTTTTGGAGGTCGGACAAGGTGTTGCATCAGAAAGTGATTTTGGGCCAGGCATGGTGGCTTATACATATAATCCCAGCACTTTGGGAGGACAAGGTGGGTGGATCACAAGGTCAGGAGTTTGAGAACAGCTTGGCCAATATGGTGAAACCCCATCTCTACTAAAAATACAAAAATAAGCTGGGCATGGTGGTAGGCACCTGTAGTCCCAGCTATTTGGGAGGCTAAGGCAGTGAACCCAGGAGGCGGAGGTTGCAGTGAGCCGAGATCGCGCCACTGCACTGTAACCTGGGTGACAGAGCAAGGCTCTGTCTCAAAAAAAAAAAAGGTCAGTGATTTTGGGGCTTTGCAGGGTGGCAGGCATGGGAAGGGGAATGTTGGTCAGGGCCAGTCCGGGGTGCCCGCAGGTATTGCTATCTGTTTTACCGTGTCCTTCTCTGGAAAGCTGGGACACAGACCCTCCTGGGCATCTGGAAGGCCCTGGGCTGCTCCAGAGAAATAATTGATAAGCCCCCCTCGACAGAACAAATCATTCTGAGCTGGCTGTGGTGCTAGGGGAATGATTTGGAGGTAACTGGGAGGTGATGGTGCTTGCCCCTCGTCGGTGGCAGTGCTGGTGAGCGGAAGGTCTGGAAGTGAGGAGCTGGTGAGCAGGTCATGTCACCGGTACTCAGAAGCAAAAATAAGCTGGTGAGTCTCCTGTGGCATCAGGTGCTCCGAGGCTGGGTAAGCACCACCTCCTCCTGCTTGGGCCAGCCGGGCTCCTGGAGGAAGACAGGTGGGATCACACCCATCTCACCTGGGAGGACGCTGAGCCACAGTGGGGTTAAAAGAGAACCAAGCTTGGCCGGGCACGGTGGCTCACGCCTGTAATCCCAGCACTCTGGGAGACTGAGGCGGGCAGATCACAAGGTCAGGAGATCGAGACCATCCTGGCTAACACGGTGAAACCCCATCTCTACTAAAAATACAAAAAAAAAAAAATTAGCCAGGCGTGGTGGCAAGTGCCTTTAGTCCCAGCTACTCGGGAGGCTGAGACAGGAGAATCGCTTTAACCCAGGAAGCGGAGGTTGCAGTGAGCCGAGATTGTGCCACTGCACTCCAGCCTGGGCGACAGAGCGAGGCTCCATCTCAAAAAATAAAAATAAAAAAATAAAAAGAGGACCAAGCTTATGCCAGAGCCCCCGGTGCTGTTGAGGGTATCACAGCTTCAAGGGTTTCCTGGGCGCCTCTTCCGTAGCGAGGCCCCCGGGAGTCCCCGAGGGGGCTCTGAGAGGTTGCTGGGGGCTCTGTCATCACATGCTGATGCCTGGCGTGGCTAGGGCAGGAGATGGGCTTTGCGTAGCCCCGTACCCCACCCCTTGGCCACAAGCCCAGCAGCGGTTCCCCACCTCACTCAGAGCAAAGGTTAAAGCTCCTCCAACAGCCTCCCGGCTCCTGTGCGACGTGTCCCCATCTGCCCCCAGTCTCGTCCGCTGTTCTTTCCCCCAATTCGTTCCAGCCACACTGGCCCCCTCCGGCTGTCCCCTGAGCCCCCAGACGTATCTGCCGAGGGCCTGTGTACACCCACCTCTGTCTGGGACGGTCTGCCCCTCCTCCCTGCTGCCTCCTCGCTCAGACATCCCACCTCAATGGAGCCCACTCTGATCGCTCTCTCAGGAATGGGAGTGCGGGCCTGGCACGCCTGAGCCCTGCCACACTCTACAGGGAGGTGTTTGTTTTGAGATGGAGTTTTTGCTCTTGTTGCCCAGGCCACAGTGCAATGGTGCGATTTCTGCTCACTGCAACCTCCGCCTCCCGGGTTTAAGCAATTCTTCTGCCTCAGCCTCCTGAGTAGCTGGGATTACAGGCATGCACCACCATGCCCGGCTAATATTGTATTTTTAGTAGAGATGGGGTTTCTCCATGTTGGTCAGGCTCAAGACCAAGTTGGTCTTGACCTCCTGACCTCAGATGATTGCCCACCTTGGCCTCCCAAAGTGATGGGATTACACGTGTGAGCCACTGCGCCTGGTTGGTGGGTTTTTTGTTGTTGTTGTTGTTGTTGTTGTTGTTGTTGTTGGACACAGGGTCTTGCTGTCATCCAGGCTGGAGTGTAGTGGTGCGATCACAGCTCACTGCAGCCTTGGACTCCTGGGCTGAAGACTTCCTCCCACCTCAGCCTCTGGAGTAACTGGGACCACAGATGTGTGCCACCACACCCAGCTAAGTTTGTTTTGTTTTGTTTTGTTTTTTGAGATGGAGTCTCACTCTGTGACCCAGGCTGGAGTGCAGTGGCATGATCTCTGCTCACTGCAAGCTCCACCTCTCAGGTTCACGCCATTCTCCTGCCTCAGCTTCCCGAGTAGCTGGGACTATAGGCGCCCGCCACCATGCCTGGCTAAGTTTTTGTATTTTTAGTAGAGACGGGGTTTCACCGTGTTAGTCAGAATGGTCCCGATCTCCTGACTTCATGATCTGCCCACCTCAACCTCCCAAAGTGCTGGGAATGCAGGCATGAACCACCGCAGCCAGCCAGCCTTTTCTTTTTCCAATAGGACCTGTCACCTTCTAACCTACCATATACACTATTTACTTAGCACTTTTGCCAACTGCCTTCCTGCTGGAGCATCTAAGCTCCATGGGGACAGGGACCTCTGTTTTGTCCACTTATGTTTGAAAACCCCTGGCAGAGGGCCCAGCACCCAGGAAGCCCTCGACAGCTAATGTCACTGTCACGAGTCCACTTAACCGGGCCACAGGGTGGCTGATGCAACACTTACTGGGCATATCTGTGAGGGTGCTCGAGATGACGTATAGGACAGTGGGTTCAGGAAGGTGGACTGCCCTCCCCAAGTGGCTGGGCACCTTCCAACCCCTCAAGGCCCTGAATAGAACAGACGGCAGAGAGAGGAGTTCACCCCTCATTTCCTGCCTCGCCGCTGGAGCTGGGACATCTCATCCTCTCTTGCCCCGGGACTGGATGTCCACCATCGGCTGCCCTGGTTCTCAGGCCTCCGGACCTGAGCTGAGTTTGAATCACGCCTCCACCTTCCCTGGTCTCCGGCTTGTAGGCAGCACACTGTAGGACTTCTCAGCCTCTGAGGCCTGTGAGCCAATTCTCATAATCCTTATTTTATTTTCATAGAGTAGAGATGGGGGTCTATGTTGCCCAGGCTGGCCTTGACCGCCCCTGCTCAAGTGATCCTTCTGCCTCCCAAAGTGCTGAGATTACAGGTATGAGCCACTGTACCTGGTCATAATCTTGTAAATATACATGTGAGATTATATTACATTAATATATTATCATACATACTAAAATCTCATATATATGGGATTATATTACATTAACATATATACTAAAATCTCATATATATATAATATATATTTTATTTTATTTTTTGAGGTGGAGTCTCACTTTGTCACTCAGGCTGGAGTGCAGTGGCGCGATCTCGGCTCGCTGCAACCTCTGCCTCCTGGGTTCAAGCGATTCTCTTGCCTCAGCCTCCTGAGTAGCTGGGATTACAGGCACTCACCACCACGCCTGGCTAATTTTTGTATTTTTAGTAGAGACAGGGTTTCACCATGTTGGCCAGGCTGGTCTTGAACTCCTGACCTCAAGTGATCCGCCTGCCTCGACTTCCCAAGGTGCTGGGATTACAGGCGTGAGCCATTGCGTCCGGCCTATTATTTTATATATATTGGATAAATGAATGAACCCGTGTGTTCACCTGCCCTGGGACCCACCCGGCCTCTTTTAGAACCACTGATCATGCATCTCTCAGCTGCTTCTGGCTGACGTGGGTCTGTGCTTATGGCTCCTCCTTGCTCAGCTTCTGGCCCCGCTGCAAGACTTGTCCACTGTGGCCCTTTCCATGGCCACGGGATCTGGTCCTCTCCATCATCTGTGTATCTGTTTCTTTCTTCCCCTGTGGTCCAGAAGTGGGAATTCCACCCTGGTGTGAACCTGCCAGGACTGCCCTGTTCACTCCAGGAGTGAGACCTATGCTGGAGTCTGGTGGTGGGCATGGGGGTCTGGGCACAGGCTCAGTCTGCATAGAACCCACGTGGTCCCGGTAAGGTGGGGCCCTGCTTCCCATGGTGATGGGAACCATGGTGCTTGAAAATCTGCATGTTCAGGCCGATGCGGTGGCTCAGGCTTATAATCCCAGCACTTTGGGAGGCCAATAAGGGAGGATTGCTTGAGCCTCAGAGTTCAAGACCAGCCTGGGCAACATAGTGAGACCCTTCTCTACAAAAAGAAAAAATTGACTGAGCGTGTTGGTGCATGTCCGTAGTCTCAGCTACTCAGAAGGCTAAGGCAGGAGGACTGCTTGAGCCCAGGAGTTGGAGGCTGCAGTGCGCTGAGTGTACCATAGCACTCCAGCCTGGGCGACACAGGGAGATCCTGTCTCATTTAAAAAAGAAAAAAAGGCCCGGCACAGTGGCTCACGCCTATAATCCCAGCACTTTGGGAGGCCAAGGCAGGTGGATCACTTGAGGTCAGGAGTTCGAGACCAGCCTGACTAACATGGTGAAACCTTGTCTCTACTAAAAATACAAAATTAGCCAGGCATGGTAGTGGGCACCTGTAGTCCCAGCTACTCAGGAGGCTGAGGCAGGAGAATTGCTTGAACCCGGAGGCGGAGGTTGCAGTGAGCTGAGATAGCGCCATTGGATTCCAGCCTGGGTGACAGAGCGAAACTGTCTTGGGAAAAAAAAAAAAAAAAAGGAAATGGACATAACTATTATTAGAAAACAAAATCTGTGTGTTCCAACCCCCCCGCCCCACCCCCACAACCTCTGATTCTGGTGTGGCATGGCGTTGCTTAAGTTAGATTTAACCCTACTCCACCTCCGTTTCACCCTCTTGAAAATGGGGACAAAACCTGCACCCACTTCTCTGAGGGTTAAAGCAATGAAGCCCTGCCTGGAACACAGTGCGGTTTGTGGCTCTTGATAGTCTTTTGTTTTTTTTTTCAAACGGAGTCTCGCTCTGTGGCCCAGGCTGGAGTGCAGTGATGCGATTTTGGCTCACTGCAAGCTCCGCCTCCCAGGTTCACGCCATTCTCCTGCCTCAGCCTCCCGAGTAGCTGGGACTACAGGCGCCCGCCACCATGCCCGGCTAATTTTTTTTTGTATTTTTAGTAGAGACGGGGTTTCATCATGTTAGCCAGGATGGTCTTGATCTCCTGACCTTGTGATCCGCCCGCCTCGGCCTCCCAAAGTGCTGGGATTACAGGCGTGAGCCACTACGCCTGGCCGATAGTCATTTTTATCTGCTGCTGATGACTTAGAAATTCCAGGGCTGGCTGGGCGTGGTGGCTCATGCGTGTAATCCCAGCACTTTGGGAGGCTGAGGTGGGCAGATCACCTTGAGGTCAGGAGTTCAAGACCAACCTGGCCAACGTGGTGAAACCCTGTCTCCACTAAAAATACAAAAATTAGCTGGCCATGGTGGCGGGTGCCTGTAGTCCCAACTACTTGGGAGGCTGAGGCAGGAGAATCGCTTGAACCCAGAAAGTGGAGGTTGCAGTGAGCCAAGATCATGCTACTGCACTCCAGCCTTCAGGGTAGAGGGAGACTCTGTCTCAAAACAACAAAAACAAGAAACCTTGAGGGCTGGTGGGATTGTAAACTGGTGTGATCTTTCTGCAAAGCAATTTGCAGTACAAATCAAGATCCTTTAAACGTCCACATGTGGAATTTTCTCTTCTAGGAATCGGCCCTGAGGAGCTGAAAACACAGACTTAGTACAAAGATGTTCATCACAGTGTTTTTGGGCAGTGGTTGAAAATAGCATTTTTATTTATTTTTTTATTTTTGAGACAGTCTTGCCGCGACGCCCAGGCTGGAGTGCAATGGCGCGATTTCAGCTCACTGCCACTTCCACCTCCCAGGTTCAAGTGATTCTTCTGTGTCAGCCTCTTGAGTAGCTGGGATTACAGGCACGTGCCACCACGCTAGGCTAATTTTTGTATTTTTAATAGAGACGGGGTTTCACCATGTTGGTCAGGCTGGTGTTGAACTCCTGACCTTGGGTGATCCACCAGCCTCGGCCTCCCAAAGTGCTGGGATTACAGGCATGAGCCTCCGTGCCTGGCTGTATTTTTTATTTTTTTTTAATACAAGTTAAATTTTTTTGTTGTTGTTGTTTTTTTTTTTTTTTTTTTTGAGACAGGGTCTCACCCCCTCCTCCAGGCTGGAGTGCAGTGGCATGATCATGGCTCACTGCAGCCTTGACTTTCTGGGCTCAGGTGATCCTCCCACCTCAGCCTCCTGAGTTGCTGAGACTAAAGGTGCACGCCACCACTCTCGGCTAGTTTTTTGTGTTTTTATTAGAGATGAGAATTTGCCATGTTGTCTGGGCTGGTCTCGAACTCCTAGGCTCAAGTGATCCACGCGCCTCAGCCTCCTAAAGTACTGAGATTACAGGCGTGAGCCACCACACTCAGCCAAAAATAGCATTTTTGTATAATGTTTAAGGATTTGGAAAATGCTCATGATTTACGAAGCAAAAAGATACAGGATTATATATGCAGTTGGATCTTAAATTTGTAAAATATATTTGGAGAAAGAAGCTATAGAAAGCTCCGGGTTGGCAGTGATCTCAGTGCAAATTCAGTCCCAGCCCCTCCCATCCTCTAAGCCAGTACGTTTCTCTGGAAAAAATAATATCTGTGTATATTTGTGTGCACACATGTATATACAGCTGTGTCACATTTTCCCCAAAAGAAAATGTATAAATTACATATATCAAATTTGTTTATGATTCACATATACATAGGAATATGAGCACATATACATGTATTTTCCAGATGAATGTGTAAAACTGGAGTTAGTGGGCCAGGCGTGGTACATATGCCCATGTTCCCACTATTCAGGAGGCTGCTGTGAGCCAAGATTGTGCCACTATACTCCAGCCTGGGCACAGAGCTAGAACCATTCTGTTAAAAACAAAAACAAAAAAACAAACAGGTGCGGTGGCTCACGCCCGTAATCCCAGCACTTTGGGAGGCAGAGGCAGTCGGATCACTTGAGGCCAGGAATTTGAGACCAGCCTGGCCAATGTGGTGAAACCCTGTTTCTACTAAGAATACAAAAATTAGCCTATCATGGTGGGGGGGCACCTGTAATCCCAGCTACTTGGGACGCTGGGGCAGGAGAATTGCTTGAACCCGGGAGGTGGAGGTTGCAGTGAGCCCAGATCACGACACTGCATTCTAGCCTGGGTGACACAGCAAGACTCCATCTAAAAAACAAAAAGAAGTTGGGGGTGGGGAGTCTGTGTGCAGTGGTTGATGCACTTCGGGAGGTTGAGGAGAGAGGATTGCTTGAGCCCAGGAGTTTGAGATCAGCCTGGGCAACATAGTGAGACCCCATCTCTACAAAAAATACAAAAATTAGCAGGGCATGGTATACACACCTGTATTCCCAGCTACTTGGGAGGCTGAAGCAGGAGGATTGCTTGAGCTCAGGAGTTGGAGGCTGCAGTGAGCTATGATTGCACCACTGCACTCCAGCCTGGGCGACACAGCGAGATCCCATCTCTAAAAAAGAAATCAGGTTTAGTTAAAGAGAGTATAGGGCTGTTCCTTCTCCCTGCAAAAACAAAGCTGTTTCTGGTTTTCCGGCTAGGGCTGGCAGGTCTTGCAACTTGATGGTCTGCAGAGAAATGGGTTTTGCGTGTCTAGCTCAGCTTTCTAGAGGAAGCTTGTCTGAGGGCTGCTGATTCATAAGGGTATATTCATACATCCTTAGCTGCACCTGCCTTGCTGCATTATTTGTGCATCTCATTTCTGTGGTTTCTGGTTCGTTTCTAGCCTCTCCCCACAACCACCCCTTTGCTTTTATCTGTTCTGTGAGGCTTCCCCTGCCCAGCCCACTCTCCATCTGCCCTGGCAGGTCTCACAGTCTCCGGACAGAGACATAAGTGTAGCCTGGAACCAAGCATGCGCTGACGGCTCTCAGGCGTGTTCCTGAGTGTGGGGTTGCCCAGCTGCTGCTCTGGTCGGAGCATCTGTTTTGCAGGGTGGCTTTGTCACGGTTCTGCCAGCCCCATGCCCCCCACTGTCTCCTCCCTACCTGGTCCGTCCTGGGCGTAAATCCGCTGTTGCTTCTCCACCTCTCCTTGTTTCTAGCTGGTGGGGTTTGGCACAAACGCCTGTCCTGACTGCTTCATCTGGATCTCGAGACCCTCACGTGTGTCCTGGGGATGTCTGGGTGCTCTTGGGGCTGCCTACCCTCACCCCTCCAAACATATGCTTGCTGGGCGCACAGGGACCTGCCAGGAAAGCTTGTAATTGGGATGAAGAGCTGCCATGATGGGGGTTCCTGGGTTTTGGGGGGTCCCTAGGTGATGGGGGCTCTGGGTGAGGAGGAACCCCAGGGGACGGGGGGCCCAGGTGAGGGTGCACACTTTGTGATCACGCTGTGGAGAAGAGCATTTGGTTTCCACCTGGAGGGGCCCTTCTAGCTCTGCAGGGAGGGGAGGAGGACTCTCTTCCCTCCAAGGGCTCCAGACAGAGTTGGCTGGTAAGAGAGAATGGAAGAATGGCCTTGGGGGGCCCTGCCCTTCTGTGGGGGCGCATGGACACATGTCCCTGCCCCTGCTGAGCAGGACTTACTTCCCCATACCCAGTTCTGGATGAGGGAAGCTTCTGGAAGAGATTGTGGCTGTGCCCTGGGTGGCCCATGGGACCCAACCTGCTAGAGAAGATGAAGTGGTTGGATGTGTCCTTCCAACCTCGCTGGGTGGCAGTGCTGTGTCCTGGAGGGGCCGGGACTCCCTCTGACGCCCTCGTCCTCTGCAGAGCTTGTCCCCAGGCCTGGGCAGGAGCGGCCCGTCCCCTGCCTGGGACATCGGGCTGTGTGTACTCGGCAGTGAGGGGACCCCTGTTTGTGTCATCCACAGGGTGCTGTGGGCCCGGAAGCGTCCATGCCTGAGGGCACCCAGGACCAGGCAGAGCTGGGCCTTGAGGGCCCTTGGACCAGCGTCTGTCTGCAGGGAGCCCCCGGTAGCCGCTTGGATCAGCCCAAGGGAAGATTCTGGACGAGACCGTGGCCGTCCCCCGGGTGGCCCATGGACAGCAGCAGGGGCTCCCAGGAGTGGCCAGGCCCTGCCCGCCCACCATGCTGCAGTGTAGACCTGCACAGGAGTTCAGCTTCGGGCCCCGGGCCCTGAAGGACGCCCTGGTCTCCACTGACACGGCCCTGCAGCAGCTGTATGTCTCCGCCTTCTCCCCTGCCGAGCGGCTCTTCCTGGCCGAAGCCTACAACCCGCAGAGGACGCTCTTCTGTACCCTGCTCATCCGCACGGCCTTTGACTGGCTCCTAAGCCGCCCCGAGGCCCCCGAGGACTTCCAGACCTTCCACGCCTCCCTGCAGCACCGGAAGCCCCGCCTGGCTCGGAAGCACATCTACCTACAGCCGATAGGTACGGGGCACCCGCAGCCATCAGCACGCTCCTGGGGGACCAGCTTATATATAGCACAAGGGGGGATGTCTGTGCATAGCCCCTAGCAGGACTGAAACGAGGGAAGAGGGCCCTGGGTGTTTGGGATGCCAGGGTGGAGGCAAGGAGGTCCTGGCTGGGCCAAGGTTTCTTTCCTCCCACCCCATCCTGACACGATGCTCAGACGGCCCAGGCTCTGGGACTGGTCCCCATGCAGGTGTGGCCTCATCCAGATGTGCACGGTCCTGGCTATGCCTGTTGAAACTAGAGCCATCCTAGGCACTGTGCTGCGGGCTGTATAAAGATCACGCTGGGTGTAGTGGTGCACACCTGTAATCCCAGCTACTTGGGAGGCTGAGGCAGGAGAATCGCTTGAACCTGGGAGACAGAGGTTGCGGTGAGCTGAGATCATGCCACTGCACTCCAGCCTGGGTGACAGAGTGAGACTGTCTCAAAAAAAAAAAAAAAAAAAAAAAACCACTTCCTCTTTGGGGTGCCGAAATGAGGATCAGCCCATTTCGCAGGCAAGGAAATGGAAGCCGGGAGAGGTCCCTTGACCTGTCTGAGTGGCAGAGCTGGTCACTGGTAGGGACGGGACTAGAATGCAGGTCTATTTGAACTTGGGGCTGGGGTACTCATCCTGATGCTATAGTGGGAGGGGCTGGGCTGAGCAGGGTGGGGGCTTGAGGGCGCAGAGTGGTCACTGTCCTCGGAGCTCTGTGTCTGGCAGAGTCTGGGGGACCCAGGGTGAATGGGGGGCCGAGACAACAGGCATCCGTGCTTGGAAGGGAATGGCCCAGGCAGATGCAGGGAGTATGAGGAGCAGGGCCGGCGCCTGTGCCTCTCACATGCCAAGAGCAGCCTGGCAGAGATAGCACACGGGACGGGGGCTCTCGGGCTCGGAGAGGAGGAACGGGCTGGGGTCCACTTCTGACGCCCGCGCACCACGCCTTTCGGCATCTCAACAGCAAGCCAGAGCAGGGCTGGACCTCGGCTGGCCTCGCCCCATGCAGGCTTGTCACCAGCCCTGGTGGTCCACGCAGCCCCCTTCCTGCCCCTCAGGACCCAAATCCTGCTGGTGTCCATTGGTCTCAGCATCCACCACCCCACAGCAGCCAATCCAACAGCTTGGGAGCCACCCACTTCCCTCCACCTCCCTGCTAATGGCTCAGAGCCTCGCGTCCCAAGCTCTGATGCGCAGACACATGGGCATGTTGTCGAGACACAGGGGCCGGGTCAGGAGGCGGGGGCTGGGCCGGGCTCTGCATTTCTCTCCTTTCCTGGGTGAGGCTGATGCTGCTGGCCTGAGGTCCCGGCAGCTGATTTCTCACTGGTCTCCTGGCCTCCACCCTGGTCCTTGTCCATCTGTCCTTCTGGTGTGTGCATCCCTCCAGGGGCTGCCCTGGGAGCTCCCTGCTGCCTCTCCAGCCTCGACCTGCACCCTTGTGTGCTACTGTCTGCCCCAGCCAGGCTGGCATTTTGCAGCCATGCAGCCTGGCTCTGTGTCCTGCTGTCTGCCCCAGCCAGGCTGTCTTTTTGCAGCCAGGCAGCCCGGCTCTGTCTTGCTCTGTGCCCAAGTCAGGCTGGCATTTCGCAGCCAGGCAGCCCGGCTCTGTGTGCTGCCTGCTCAGCTGCAGTGCCTGGCACTAACCCTAGAAGTCCCTGTCCCTGGTGAGGCCCTGCCTGCTCCCTCCCTGCGCTCACATGCGACTGTCACTGCTGTCCTTCCATCTGTGCATGAACCTTTCCTCTGTGTCCCTCGGTGTTTGCCCTTTTGAAAAAGTCATGCTTTCTGTCCCTTTTCTAAGCCCGATGCTCCGTTTGCTGTCAGGGCAGGTCCACACTGGCTTTGTTCACCCAGCAGGCCGGTGTCTGCAGGCGATTCCCGGGGAGGGAGTCCCAGGCGGGTGGGGGCGCCGCAGGGCTGACGGCGCTGTTCTCCCACCAGACCTGAGCGAGGAGCCAGTGGGAAGCTCCCTGCTGCACCAGCTGCGCAGCTGCACGGAGGCCTTCTTCCTGGGCCTGCACGTCAAGTACCTGCCCTCGGTGGCGGCCGCGTCCATCCGCTGCTCCTTGCGGCCCAGCCGGGACTCTGACAGGCTCCAGCTCCACACAGGTGGGTGAGGATGCCAGCGGCGGCTCAGGCCAAGGCAGGCCCCTTCCGGAAGGAAGAGGGGGGAGGAAGGCGCCCAGGAGAGGAAAGGAAACTTTTCCTCCTTTTTGGTGGGAAACGTCCATTTCCCAGGTGTTTGGGAAGCAGGACTGAGACGGGGAGTTCCTTCTTCCCACTCAGGAGTGTCTGGGGAACTGACCATACAGCCAGTGCCCACGGGAAAACGCCACAGCAGGAGGAGTGAGCCCTTCTTTTTTTGTTTTTGAGACGGAGTCTCGCTCTGTCGCCCAGCCTGGAGTGCAGTGGTGCGATCTCGGCTCACTGCAACCTCCCGGGTTCAAGCGATTCTCCTTCCTCAGCCTTCTGAGTAGCTGGGACTACAGGCGCACACCACCACACCCAGCTAATTTTTGTATTTTTAGTAGAGACATGATCTCACTGTGTTGGCCAGGCTGGTCTTGAACTCCTGACCTCAAGTGATCTGCCTGCCTCAGCCTCCCAAAGTGCTGGGATGACAGGCGTGAGTCACCGTCACTGGCTTGAAATGAGCACTTCTAAGTCCACTCAGCATGGCTCCAACCTTCCGTCTTTGCATAGTACTTTACATGTGCCTAGAAGACCCCTAACCCTCAAGCCCTTACCCCTTCCCTGCAGGTCGCTGGCGACTGGAGAGTGTGAGGCTGGGTTGAGAGGCAGAGGTGAAATGAGGGCTCTTTTGGTGGATAGGAAACCGAGGCTCAAGTTTAGGGAGGGCGTTGAAAGGGCTGGAATGTGCAGATGGACGGCATTCATCATCCATTCATCATCAACCATTGCTGCTTTTGTCAGTTATCGCCTCTGCCCCATTCTCTTCTCTCCTGTGACTCCAACTGAATGTATATTAATCCATCTTACTCTCTTATCTATAATATCTTTTATGATCATTCATGCTTTAGTCTGAATTTATTCTCATCCTTTGGCTAAGGCTTACTCTCTCTGGAGTCACATCTAAGGTACTTTTTTTTTTTTTTTTTTTTTTGAGACGGAATCTTGCTCTGTTGCCCAGGCTGGAGTGCAGTGGCGTGATCTCGGCTCACTGCAAGCTCTGCCTCTCAGGTTCACGCCATCCTCCTGCCTCAGCCTCCCGAGTAGCTGGGACTACAGGCACCCACTACCATGCCTGGCTAATTTTTTTGTATTTTTAGTAGAGACAGGGTTTCACCGTGTTAGCCAGGATGGTCTCGATCTCCTGAACTCATGATCCGCCTGCCTCGGCCTCCCAAAGTGCTGGGATTATAGGCGTGAGCCACCATGCCTGGCCTCATCTAAGTTACTTTTAAACCCATATATTGAGGCTGGACATGGTGGCTCACACCTGTAATCCCAGTACTTTGGGAGGCTGAGGTGGGAGGATAGCTTGATGGCAGGTGTTCAAGACCAGCCTGGGCAACTAGGCCAGACCCTGTCTATGCAAAAAATATAAAAACAGCTGGTAGTGGTGGCACACATCTACAGTCTCAGCTACTTGGGAGGCTGAGAGTTTGAAACTGCAGTGAGCTGTGATCGTGCTACTATATTGTCCTCTATCCTGGGTAACAGAACAAGACCCGATCATTTAAAAAAATCACAACCCTCATATATTGTGTTCCTAATTTCAGTTGTCATGTTTGTCAGTTCTATAGTTTCTAGTGGATTCTATTTCAAATTAGCAGTGTCACGCTTTTATAGGTCTCAGTTGCCTATGACACTTCTTTAAGTTCAGCATTGATGTCCATGAACATAGTTGCTTGACAGTCTGTCCGATGATTGTACTATCTGGAATGCCCATGTGCCTGTATTTGTTATTTCTGCTAATTTTGTCTCAGTTATCCTGCCTCATTGTGCCTTGTTATTTTCAATTGTTAGTTAGGCATCTTATTGGAAAAATTAGTTTAACTTTGAGAATTTTTGGCCTGGGCCGATGTTTTTCACCATAGAGGATTTTCTTTTCCTTCTGCCAGGCACCAAAGGGCTGAATGTGGGACAAAGATGTGAAGCTTTTCTGGGTCATCCTGATGGTCCCCAGGGCTCTGCATCCCTCCCAGGGTAGGAAGCATGTCATCAGGGTCATCCTGCCCACTCCCTGACCCCAGAAACAGTCCAGCTTCATCTGTTTGAGCTCGAATCCTCCCCGTTTTTCTCATTACGTCTCTGCCTTGGTTACTGAGTTGTAATTTAGATAGTAAAATTCATCCTTTTTAGTGTACGGTTCTGAGACTTGACAAATGCGTACATCATGTAGCCATCACCATTCAGATAGAGGGCGGCTCTCTATCCCTCTACTGGCCGCCAAACCTTCCTCTGTAACTCACTCCTCCTCATCTTGGGTGTTGGAAGAAGCTGTTCTTTGTCATCCACTCTGCCTGTCTGGCCATCTTTTGGTGGGAGGGTTGTCTAAATTCCCTAGTGTACCATTACAGGGAGCAGCCACTGTTGACATTTGGGGGTTGATAGGGGTCCCCTGGCTGGGGTGGGGTGCCATCCCCTGGGTGGCATGTTTCTTTTCTGTGTCCCAGCCTGCTTTCTGGGTGCAGCCTACACTCCACAGGCTTCCCTGGCCCCTGAGGTCCTAGAGTGGGGTCTGGGGGCAGTGTGGCCTGCCTTGGCCCTGGCCCTAAAACAGAGCTGGGGACCCTGTGCCTCTCAGGCTCGGCCTCTGCAGCCTCAGCTCTCCTCACCTCCCCGACACTGTACCCAGTGCGTCTCGCCTGTTATGGCCTCCCACCTGTCCGTGCCAGGACTGTGGCGGCTCAGAGACAGCACCAAGTCCCACAAGGGTCTCTCCAAGGCTTTTCACCCCCTCTGCTTAGTGAACGAACTGCTGTTTCCCCCAGCCGCACACTTCAGAAGGTGCACGGGGGAGCCCTCGGGAAAAAGACGTGCACTCGGGAAGGTTCAAAAGCATGTGGAACCCAGAGGGTATGCCAGGTTGCATTTGTGTGGTCAGCTCAGCCTGGTTTTTAATTTTTTTTTTTAGAAATGGGGTCTTGCTGTGTCACCCAGGCTCAAGTGCAGTGCTGCGATCATAGCTCCCTGCAGCCTTGAACTCCTGGGGTCTTCTGCCTCAGCCTCCCAAGTGGCTGGGACCACAGACATGTGCCACCACACCTGGCTAATTATTTTGATTATTGTAGACATGGGGTCCTGCCATCTTGCCCAGAGAGTAGCATGCGTTGGATCACTGCAATGGTTTCCTGGGACTGCCGTAACAAAGCCACAAACTGGATGGCTTAGGGACATTTCTTGTCTCACATTGCTGGGGCCCGCAGTTCTTAACCAAGGTTTTGGCAGGGCCACGTGGTCTCAGAAGGCTCCATGGAGGGTGCTTCCTGGCTGCCTCCAGCTTCTGGAGGTTGCTGGCAATGCCCGGCCTTCTGTGGCTTGCAGATGCACAACTCTAACCTCGGCCTTTGACTTCACGTGAGCTTTACGCCATGTGCCTCTGCGTCTCTTCTAAGACTCTAGTCAGTGGGTCTCCTTAATGGCCTCATCTTAACTGGATTACGTTTCTAAACAATGGCAGGTCCCAGGAGTTAGGACTTCCACCTGTCTTTTTGGGGGGATATAACTCGATCCACAACAATCATCACTGTCAATCATCATCACCTTGTTAGCATCATGGTCAATCAATCATCATCACCTTGGTGGCATCATTGTCAATCAATCACCTTGTTAGCAAAAATTCCTTGGCCTCTCCTCCAAGACTCGTCACTCATTTCCCAAGGTCATACCCTAGACCTGCATTGTCCAAGACAGTAGCCACTGGCCCCCTGTGGCTCTGAACACAAAAAATATAGCTGGTCTGAAATGAGATGTGCAGTAAATGGAAAATACATACCAGAATTGAAAAGTTAATACGAAAGGCAATGTAAACTCATAATTTAAACCTTTTTGGGTGGGGCACAGTGGCTCATGCCTGTAATCCCAGCACTTTAGGAGGCTGAGGGGGGAGAATTGTTTGAGGACAGTTTGAGACCAGCCTGGCCAACATTACGAGATCTCGTCTCTACAAAACATTTAAAAATTAGCTGGCTGTGGTGGTTCATGCCTGTCATCCCAGCTGCTCAGGAGGCTGAGGCAGGAAGATCGCTTGAGCCCAGGTCGACACTGCAGTGTGAGCTGTGATTGCACCACTGCACTCCAGCCTGGGTGACAGAGTGGGATGTTATCTCAAAAACAAACATAGGGCCGGCTGCGGTGGCTCACGCCTGTAATCCCAGCACTTTGGGAGGCCGAGGCAGATGGATCACGAGGGCAGGAGTTTGAGACCAGCTTGACCAACATGGTGAAACCGTGTCTCTACTAAAAATACAAAAATTAGCTGGGTGTGATGGCATGTGCCTGTAATCCCAGCTACTCAGGAGCCTGAGGCAGGAGAATCGCTTGAACCCGGGAGGCAGAGGTTGCAGTGAGCTGAGATTGCGCCACTGTACTCCAGCCTGGGCAACAAAGCAACACTCCATCTCAAAAAAAAAAAAAAAAAAAACAACACAGAAAAACCTCCTTGCCCATCTGTTCCTTTTAATGGTAGAACTCCTTGGAAAACACTTTCCTCCTGTGTGCCTCTGTGCCCCAACCCCTCCTCTCTGCAGTAACTCTGACACCCTCTCTGGGTTTCCTGGGCCCGCGGTGGCTGCTCTGCCTCCTTCCCTCCCTGGGCTCCTGGTTTCCCGGCTTTGATGTCATCGTGCCCAGGTTCAGCCCCGGGCCTCCCTGTATCTGTCCACACTCATGCTCGTGGGAACCACGCTAACAAGTTACACAACTTGCTAGCTTGGATGATCCACTGTGATCTTATAACTCTGCGGGTCAGGAGCCCCCCTGGGCTAAAGTCAAGGATCGCCTGGGCTGGTTCCTTCTGGAGGCTCCGGGGGAATCCATTTCTTGCCCTTTCCAGCTTCTAGAGGTACCCCCATCCTTGGCTAACGGCCCTCTCTCCGAGCCAGCCCTGCAACACCCTCAGGCCTCGTGTTGTCACCCAGACCCCCTGCTGCCTCTAACGAGGGCTTTTTTTTTTTTTTGAGATGGAGTCTGGCTGTGTTACCCAGGCTAGAGGGCAGTGGCACGATCTCAGCTCACTGCCACCTCTTACCTCCTGGGTTCAAGCAATTCTCCTGTCTCAGCCTCCTGAGTAGTTAGGATTACAGGCATGCAACACCATGCCCGGCTCATTTTGTATTTTTAATAGAGATGGGGTTTTGTCATGTTGGCCAGGCTGGTCTCGAACTCCTGACCTCAGGTGATCCGCTCATCTCGGCCTTCCGAAGCGCTGGGATCACAGGTGTGAGCCACCGCGCCCGGCCTTACCCAGGGTTCTTGTGATGGCATCAGCCTCACCTGGCTGATGCAGAATAACGCCCCCATCCCAAGATCTTTAATCATCTGCAGCCCCTTTTGCTGTGGGTACTCACAGGTCCCAGGGCTGAGATGTGGACATCTCTGGGGCTGTCATTCAGCTGCTGAGGTGGCTTCTTCTTCCCGGGGCTGCAAGCGGCAGTCTTGTTGGCCTGGCTGCCTCTCCAGTGTCCCCACCTGGCTGTCCATGGCCTCTCAAACTTATTGTCCTGATCTCCAAATGGCCCCGGCCCTCACTCCACATCATGCAGCACTGTGTGCCCTCAGGTCACACCAAACGCTGGCGGCCCATGCCTGACTTGGGAAGGGGTGGGGCCCAGGCAGAGGAAGACGATGACAGGGTGTGCCAGCCTCAGCCTGGAAGATGGGGGTCCCCGGCTACCTCCTGACCCCGTCCCCTGGCCCCTCCCCGCAGACAGCATCCTGTCCTTCTTGAAGAACAACAAGCCCGGGGACGCGCTGTGTGTGCTGGGCCTCACGCTGTCCGACCTGTACCCCCACGAGGCCTGGAGCTTCACCTTCAGCAAGTTCCTTCCAGGGCATGGTGAGCCGGGGCCCTGGCAGCTCTGCCTAGGGGACAGCCTGGCATGGGGCTGTGGCCCCCGTGGCTGCAGGGTACCCTCTTTGCTCTTGCTGCAAGCACCCTCCTGGTGGAAGTCAACACCCATGCATGGGAATAGGTGGCCCCTTCCAGCTCCTCCTGAGGAATGGCATAGGGGCCATGCCTCAGCCGTGGCATCTGCCCCAGGGCCCATCTTCATGTAGGCAGGACAGGGCCTCTCAGGACTGGTGTGTCCTTGGGCCATAGCCAGTTTGCATGAGAGCATGAGGTGGGTTTGATGGTGGGCCCCCCAGAGCCAAGGCTGACCCCTGAGAGTGCCGTTCTCTCCATCTCTCTCCAGAAGTGGGCATCTGCAGCTTTGCCCGGTTCTCGGGGGAATTCCCGAAGTTGGGGCCCAGCGCCCCTGATCCACCCCTGGTAGAGGCAGCAGCAGACCGCCCCGAGGTCCCCCTGCAGGACAGAGGCTGGGCCCTGTGCTTCAGTGCCCTGGGGATGGTTCAGTGCTGCAAGGTGGGTTGGGGCTCTGGGGCTGGGAAGAGGGGACAGGAGGGTGCTGGCTGAGCCCGCGGTGCGTCGGTCTGTTACACTGCCCCATCCTCACTGTGAAGTGGATGGACCCCTAACTCTATGGAACGAGGAAAGCAAGGGCACACAGCTATGAAGCAGCAGGGTAGCGATTAGAGCCCCAAGCCCCCATCCTGTGTGGCCTCCCCAGGGCCGCCCACCCTGACTCACCTTTCCCCTGGGGCCCTGAATGCAGCCTGTGCCGCCTGGGGCAGGGGGAGGGCGCCCGGACCACCTCCCGGCCATCCGGCCTCACCCACGTCCTCATTTTGGCCCTGCTGGGGCTGCCTGGGGGTCTGCCGGATGCAGGGGCAAGGTGGTGAGGCAAGGTGGTTGGCCTTCCCCCCAGGTCACATGCCACGAGCTCTGCCACCTTCTGGGCCTGGGGAACTGCCGCTGGCTCCGCTGCCTCATGCAGGGTGCGCTCAGCCTGGACGAGGCCCTGCGGCGGCCCCTGGACCTCTGTCCCATCTGCCTGCGGAAGCTGCAGCACGTCCTAGGCTTCAGGCTCATCGAGAGGTACCAGGTGAGTTGCCGAGTTGTGCTGCCCGGCTGGTGGGACCTGCGCTCCGGAGGCCCGCGAGCGCCACCTGGAGGCCACGGGGGCCGCGCACAGGCTTTGTCAACTGCCGGCTTCCAGGCAGTGCAGAGCCCCGGGCCCTGCGTTGGGGTTGAGCTCCATCCGAGTTTCACTGGCGGTAGGTCGAGTCCTGCCAGTGCCCACGTATGGCGGCTGTGGCCGGGAGGTTGCAGCGGGGTGGAGTGGGGACGAGGGCTTTTCTCCCTCTGTCAGGAAGAGCTGGCATTGGAGCCCTAGCCGGGAGGGGCCTTCCTGGTGCAGCCGGCGAGTGGCACGGTCTTCCCAGGGTAACTTCCTCTTTTCTTTCCGTCACCAACACTTGGGTCACTGCTGCTCAGAGGCGGCGGGAGCTGACACAACAAGGCTGTGTTGGAGGCAGCCTCCATTCCTAACTCCCTCTAGCTGTCGCTTGGGTGGGGTTGCCCAGCAAAGGCCTTGTCCATATTCATGGACATTTGTTTGAAAGCTCAAAAGCTTTTCTCTGAGTTCTGAGTGCAAAGGCAGGTGGTGGTAATTTTTCTTTAAACCCAGCTTTGGACGAAAACCAGTTATAAGGTGCTCACTGCGCACAGGCACCAGAGCAGTCAATGAAACCGCGCTGGGAAGCCCCTGCATCCTCCTCCTCCCGGCCGTCGAGGCAAGTGGCGGTGTGGTTCCCAGACTGAGCCTGTCAGAAGCCCCTGCAGGGCCCAGCTGGGTCCTGCTTCCTTCTGGGGCAGAGTGAGGATCTGCATCTTGCAGGGCTGCTGGGTGACGCTGAACTAGAGGCCGGGGCACTTCTAGCTCACAGTGCTGGAATCCCTCTGCAGGGATCCTCTCTGCAGACTCTGGCAGTAAAGGGAAGGTGAAGGGGGCACAGAGGAAACAGCTTTCCCAAGTGGAAGGAGGAGAGGAGCCTGTGACTTGGGGGGAGCCCAGGCGCAGCCGTGGCTGAGGGTAGGAGCATCTCCTGAGGGTGCAGGTGGCGTGATGGCTGGTCGGCACCTGGCGATGCCTTGTAAAGGTTGCTGCTGCCAGCTGTGCCCCGTTGAGGGGCAGCTTGGTCTGCAGAAAGTGTTGAGAGCTCTCATTTGATGCCTTCACTTGGGGTCTTGTGCAACCATCTGACATGAACTTTTATCATGTGTATGCCCCTCCCTGCACGTGCTGACCTGACATAGCCTGGATCCACCTGGATCTGAGCTGGAGGGTACAGCTCCTCCTCCAGCCCAGAGCGCTCTCCCTTCCACGAGCACCATCTCCCGGGGCTGTGGAGAGAAGAGGGCCAGGGCAAAGGCACTCCAGGGTGGCCTGGCCCTCCTGGCTGTTGTAGGGAGGGCAGTGATGCAGATGTGAGGTCACTTTCCGTCCCAGTGCTCTGGGAGGTGCTGGAGAGCCGACCAAGGGCCTGGCCAGAAAAGGTCACTGCTGTCCATTGACAGCAATCACTGAAATGCCTCTTGAAGAAAGCCTGACTTGTGGTCTCTGCCACTTCCTGTGGTGTAAACTAGTCTCACTATGGCTGATGTGAGCTCCCAATGTCAGTGAGCGCTGAGTTGGGAACAGGCGTGCAGTGGGACCTTGTTAAACGGTGTGTCCCCTGTACAGATGCAGGAGAGGAGAATACCCTTGAGAGCAGAGGCAAGAGTGAAATGGAGAAAACATTTAGGAAGTGAGTTTCAAGTATTCCCTTTGCTTTACATTTTTCTTTCCCCTTGTGGTCTCACCATGTTGCCCAGGCTGGTCTTGAACTCCTGGGTTCAAGTGGTCCTCTTGCCTCTGCCTCCCTGTGCTGAGATTACAAGCGTGAGCCACCATGCCCTGACCTTTGCTTTAAAATTTAAAATTTTATTTAATTATACGCTTTCTGGGTGGGTGCCGTGGCTCACACCTGTAATCCCAGCACTTTGGGAGGCCGAGGTGGGTGGGTCACCTGAGGTCAGGAGTTTGAGACCAGCTTGGCTAACATGGTGAAACCCCATCTCTACTAAAAAATGTAAAAATTAGCCGGGCGTGCTGGCGGGAACCTGTAATCCCTGCCACTCAGGAGGCTGAAGCAGGAGAATTGCTTGAACCTGGGAGGCAGAGGTTGCAGTGAGCCGAGATTGCGGCACTGCACTCCAGCCTGGCCAACAGAGTGAGACTCTGTCTCAAAAAAAAAAAAAAAAAATTTAAGTGTTCCATTCTTTAACTTTGGATGACAAGCAGCTTGCGAAGTTCCTAAATGGTGAGCTCTCGCGGGCGGGTACCTCTGACTCTGGCACGGCCTGGACCTGAGTCCTCAAAGGGCACTGGTCACAAGAGCCCTCACACCACCAGCCTGACTCCGGCCCCTGGGCAACTGAGGACGGTGGGGTCCCCTTAGGTGACGAGCTGGGTCTCCTGGCAGTTCCCTGGCTACACAAGGGCTGGCACGGAGCAAACTCAGCCTGTGTTTCTCCCTCTTAGAGACTCTACACCTGGACTCAGGCGGTGGTGGGGACATGGCCCAGCCAGGAGGCGGGGGAGCCGTCGGTGTGGGAGGACACCCCGCCCGCCAGCGCCGACTCGGGCATGTGCTGCGAGAGTGACTCGGAGCCTGGCACCAGCGTGTCGGAGCCACTCACCCCTGATGCCTGGAGTCACGCCTTCTCCTCGGGGCCAGAGGTGGAGCCAGAGGAAGGGCTGAGCTCCCTGGCGGCCTCAGAGGCTCTGCCACCACTTGGGGGCCCTGCGGAGGCCATCAAGGAACATGAACGGTGGCTGGCCATGTGCATCCAGGCCCTGCAACGGGAAGTGGCGGAGGAGGACCTGGCGCAGGTGGACAGAGCCGTGGACGCCCTCGACCGCTGGGAGATGTTCACGGGTCAGCTCCCAGCCGCCAGGGAGGACCCACCCAGCAGCAGGGACAGCGTGGGGCTGCGCAAGGCCCTGGGGGACAAGTTCTCCTCCCTGAGGAGGAAGCTGAGTGCCCGCAAACTCTCCAGAGCAGAGTCGGCCCCCTGTCCCTGGGATGGGGAAGAGAGTTAGCACAGCAGGGCCACCCTGCATCTCCTTCCCTAAGGATGCTGGCCAGCACTGTCCAGTAGCTGAGGCTACTACCGACCTGCTGGGGATTAAGAGGAAGGGTCTGGATGGGTGGTGGCTCAGGCCTGTCATCCCATCACTTTGAGAGGCCAAGGCGGGGGGATCGCCTGAGGCCAGGAGTTTGAGACCAGACTGGGCAACATGGTGAGACTCTGCCTCTACAAAAGAAAAATTAAAAAATTAGCTGGATGCAGTGGTTCATGCCTGTGGTCCCAGCTATTCAGAAGGCTGAGGTGGGAGGATTGCTAGAGCCTAGGAGGTCAAGGCTGCAGTGGGATGCGATCATGCCACTGTACTGCAGTCTGGGCAACACAGCAAGACTGTCTCAGGAAAAAAAAAAAAAAGGTTCTCTGGAGAAGCCACAGACCACCTGTCTTCAGGCGCCTCCTTCAACTCCTATGTCCCAGCCAGCCGCTCCCAGGGGCCTGCACAGCTGGAGGGGCCTCCCTAATCCTGGGCACTTCTTGTGGAGTACAACCCAGACTGTGCTGAGGTTGGGACAGAGCCCCCCTCGCCTGCAAAGGCAGAAGGAGGAAGCAGCGTGTGTCCTGTCTCCTTCCAGGCTGTGGGCCTGCCCTTCAGTTATTTATAGCTGGAGCTGGAGAGGCTGGCTCAGATGAGGAGTGACCCCGGGGGCACACCGGCTCCACACTGCCACCCAGCTTCCAAGGCTGAGTCTCCTCCCTAAAGGGGAAGTGATGGGGTTTTGTCTCTATCTCAAGCGTCAACCACATACACACACACAGTCACATTCTGTGGCACTAATAGCATCCTGATCCTGACGGATTTCACCGGGGCTCTCCATGCAAGTCCTGGGGTTTGCCATCTCTTCTGACAAACGCTGCAGGAGGTGAGGGTGTCTGACGTGCACTGAGGGCAGAGGCCCCCTTATTCCCAAGGCGGCTGCAGCTCACCGTGGGGAAGATCAACTGCGGTGATGTTTTTGGGAGTTTCGTGGCAAAGGCAGCTGCGCTGTCAGTACCAAGTAGGTGGAGGTAGTGATCAGATGATCTGTCTTTCCTTTTTGATCTAGTTCTATCAGTTGCTGAGAGAGGGGCGTTATTGCTATGGCTGGGCATTTTATCTGTCTCCCTTTAGTTTTGCCGAATTTTGCTTCCTGCACTTTGAAGCTCCTTTATGTCCATGCACATTTGATAGTTGTGTCTTCCTGATGAATTGACCCTTTTATTGTCAAACGTACCCCCTCAGCCTGCAGTGGAGGGTCCCAGCGAGAGAGACTTCCGGTTCTGACAGCGGAATCCCTTCGGAGTGACGAGGGCGGGGTCACAGCTCGAGCGCTCTCATCTGGACAGAGGCAAGAACAGGGCAGCTTGGACCTTTTGTGGGTGGGTGGGTCGTACGGTTATGGAAGTCTTCTAAGAAAAAATACAAAACTAAAAGAAGGGCTATGCAGGTGAGGTGGGCTGAGGCTTCCTTGTGAATCTGGCATTGGTGGAGGCCAACTATAGGCTCCTGGTCCTGGTCCCAGTCCGTGTTGACTTCAGAGAAGCAAAGATGCAGCTCAAAAGTAGCGCTAGGATCTTCGTCCTGTTCTCTTCTGCGTAGCTTCAAAGAGGCATGACAGTGACCTGGGAGGGGAGATGAACAGCCAGGCCTTTCAGAAAGTGACCAACGGAAGGTGCCGGCAGAGAGCCCTGCAGTAACAGAAGGTGAAAGCCGGAGCCTGGTGGCTGTTGCTGCGAACAAACCACCCAAAACTTAGTGGCTTAAAATCACCACAGTCTAGCTCATGAATCTGTAACTTGGGCAGAGCTTGGAGGAGACGATTTGCCCCTGTGGCTCGACTGGAGGGTTTGTTCACGTGGCTGCCAAGTGGAAACTGGCTGGGAATCTCAGTCCTTGGTTCCTGCCCACATGAGACTCCATGGAGGAGAGGCATCTTCTTAGGAAGGCAGCTGCCATATTGTGAGGAAACCAGACAAACAGGGCAGCCAGAGCCAGACAGCAGGCAGCTGGTCCCAGTCCCAGTCCCAGAAAATGCGAAGGGACAAGTATGTGTTGACTTCAGAGAAGCAAAGATGCAGCTGAGAAGTAGCATTAGGACCTTCATCCATACCCTTCTCTTTTGCATAGCTTCTAAGGGGCATGATAGTGACCTAGGAGGTAACTGTGACAGAAGAAAGAAGGCAGACAAATAAAGAGGGTCACTTTCAGAAAGTGACCTGGGCTTCCTCACAATATGGCGGTTGCCCTCCTAAGGTGGACATTGGGAGGGTCAGATGGAAGCTCTGTGGCCTTTCATAACTCAGCCTCATGTCACAGAGCGTCACCTTTCCTGCATTCTACTGAGGCAGTGACAAGGACCCCACCCCAGGTTCACGGGGAGGGGACGTGGCAGGGAATGTGAGACAAAAGAATATCGCTGCAGCCATTCATGAACAGTCGGCCCCACTCGGCGTTCACTGTGGGGATTTGGCTGGTGCACCTGCGAGGTGACCTGACCTGTTTTCCGATTTCCTTCATCTTCTGCAAAAGGTTAACCGCTGGAGTGATGTGAGATTAAACAGAGGTGATAAAAATAGAACAGCCTGGCTCAGGCCGAGGGTGAGAGCACACTGGGGTTATGGCCAAAGCCTCGGCGCTCTCTGTATCCACGTCCTTTGACCCTCAGCTGTGATGCGTCTCCCAAAAAAGCATTTTGAAGTGGGAAGGAGCAAACCACTAAAAAAAACCCCTTTTATCCGCAGCCTTTACCAAGTTGCAGATGTGAGTGAAATTTTTTAAGAGAGCTGTTAGGAGGACTGTTTTGAAATACAACTTTGAGGAAGAGAAATTGGTTTCCCTCCTCTCCCCTGTGTTAGCCCCAGGTTCTGTCTGTGCTGTGGTGAAGAGTAATTTGGGACAGTCACCAGGAAAGATGCTAAGGCAGAGGAGAGAGAATGAGGGCTGCCTTCTCGAGGAAGGTCACAGCTCATGAATCTTTCTAAACTTAAGCACTGCAAAAGTTGAACTGAGATTAAATTTAGAGATGGTTTCCAAGACACACAGGGCCATGGTTCTTTCAGTTTTTAAACATGTGCAAAGTCCACTGAATTGCTTTCTCGTCTCCTCATCTGTCAGAAAACCCTGAATTCACGAGGATGGGTCTTCTAGCTTGACAATGACCTCTCTTCTGAGAGCCTCACCCATTTTGGTGGGCCGAGTCAGCGGGACCTCATGGAACTAAAAATAGTTTGTCATGACAGACGTTATCTGTATTGCTGTGTGTGCGATGAGTCTGGGGAAGCTAACACGTGCCTTCTGAAGTGGCTAGAATACATACTCCCACGTCACAGCCATGCTTTGATGAAGGGGTGAGAAGCAGTGTCCCCTCTGAGAGGCAAATCTCTCTTCAGGCAGCCCCGCAGTCCTCTTCCAAAATCTCATTCTTTTCCCTCTCTTCCTCCCGAAAAAGCCCAAACTCATTGTCAGAGGGGAGAAGCAGCATCCCGACTCCTGTCCATGGTGTGAACCCTGAAGGCACAGGACAGTGAGTGGAGCTCTGCCCCCACCCCCGTTTCCAGAGCATGGGTGAGGAGGCAGGGATTCTGACCGTTAATATTGTCCTGTGGGACAGCTGCTTCAGACCTTTCCCTGATGAACGAAATCTCCAAAAAGCCTTAACAAAATGGCTTAGTCAAGCATGAGTGATAAAGCTGGGAGTCCAAATTTAGATCCCACCAAGTTCAAAGGGGGCGGCTAGAACATTCCAGGGACACACCTACACGCAGAGGGTCTCCATACGGTACCAAGGGAGCTGCTCTGCAGACCCAACAGGCAGGGACGGCCAGGCTTCGGAGGGAGGGACTGGCTGCCCTGCCCAAGGCCACCTGGACAGGCAAGTCTTCCCTCGGGGGTCAACTCCACAGGGGTCCCTCCTACGTAACGGAGTTTTTTTTACATCAACATCATTGAGTCTGTTGACCTGTAAGGCAGATGGCTGCATCCCCACCATATGGCTGTGGCCGCTGAGATGGGACTGGGAAGGGCTGGCGCCTCAGAAACGGCAGAGCGGAAGTTCAGGCGCAGTGTGTTCTTGCTTGAACCCTGAGTTCTCCCGCTGTTGTGCAGCTTTCTAAGAAAGCAACCCGGAGAGGTCTGAGCAGGAAGAGAATAAGAAGGCGCACGGACTTGGGAGGCCTGCCCCCGATCCCTGAGCAGCCCCCACACGTCAGTGCCCATGCCCCTCGGTTCTGATTATCAGGAAGCTTTCTGGCCCCGCAGCTCCTTTGGACTCGGAGGAGCGGCCTAGCTGGGTGGTCGGCACTTTTAGGTGAGGTGCCAACGAAAACACCCCCCACCGTTGCTGGGGCTTCACTGATTTGTTTATAAAAGGAGGGCGAGGTCCGGACAGGAATATTTTTATCCCCGTGAAGATGGAGAGAATCAGGGCTTCTCGACGGGGGCTCATAGACCTGACCTGGGCCTGCCTGCCTGTGTGTTGGGAGCAAAGGAGGGCCGCTCTCTAGGCTGGCTTTGCAGCTCCAGTAAGGGTGAGAGACTCACGGGGGCCTGGCTGCCGTCCTGGGAGAGGCCCCGGGAAGCGGCTCGCCCTGCACCCAAGGGCTCTCTGGAGATCACCCCGCACGCAGGCTGCTCCAGAGCTGAAACCTAGCTGTGATCCCTGTGCGGGCAACTGCAGAGGTGCCCAGTTTCAAGGAAACCTAAAGAAACAGCAAATTTATGGCTCTTGGAACACCAGGCTGTCAAAGACAAACACCGCAGGGTAATCTAGGAAACACTTCCGGCTTGACTGTAAAGAGCCGTGGCCTGCGAACGCTGTTAAAAACAGCTGCAGATCGCGGGTGGAGACGGCCAGCCGAGCCTTCCCTTTTCTGACATCCTACAGCAGCACCTTGATGAATGAGAACCCGGAAGAACAGAGGTTTATTTTTGAACTCAGCTTCTTGGGTAGGGAGGCAAATGAAAACAGGCTGATGTCAGGGGTTTATTTTAAAAAGCAATTTCCAAGAAGCGTCCTGGGGTCACCACGTGTTCAGTCCAACTCTCCCCACTGCAGTGTTCCCGTGACGATGAGGCAAATCCAAATATTCACCGGAGTCAAGCAAACGTGGCGGTCCCTGCCTCCCCGCCAGCGGTTCCAGAATGGCCCAGAGGGTCCATGGCAGCCAGGCCCGTCCAACCTCCTGCCCTGAGAGGGACCTGAGCTCTCCCAAGATTAACCAGAGACGACACCCACCAGATTCCACCACTGAGGCCTCCCTAATGCCTGCTCCCTAGGCTTTTTAATGAACACACTTCTGTTACATGGAAACTGAGCCAGGCATGGAGTCACCTGGCTCCACCCTGGGGGCTCCTCTGCTGCCGAGAGCTCTGGCTCTCCCGACTATGGGCCCAGTGTTCATTTTCTCTCTCAGGCACAGTGCTCTGCCCACCACAGTGTTCCTGGTTGTCTGAATACAGCATGACTGAACTGTCACTTCTCAGCAAAGGCCAACACGTCTTTGTCCCGCGCTAGTCCAAGATCATCTTCTGTTCAAGGGCCCTCACCACGCTTTGTGAGTGTTTCACGGGCCTCCTTCAGTGGTGTGTGACCAGCGGGAATGAATGGGGACGTGTTTTGTTCAGCCCTGACTCTTGCACGCTGGTGGCACCCATGGGTGCCCACTCACCTGGCACGTGGACAAAGGTGATGAGCGCAGCAGACGGCTCCCGGGGGCAGTGTGGGATCCAGTCTGAAGCTGACGCCCCTCTTGGTCAGGCTTTCAGCAGCAGCAGGCAGTGGACTTTTCACCGTTTCTTCCAACACTTTCTCACGTAGGAGCTCCACTGTCCCTTCTAACAGGACGGGGCTTGTGCGGCCAGGTTTGGTCTTGTGGTCAGGGAGAAGCGGGCAGGCCAGGGCTGAGCTGCGTCCGGCTCTCACGTACTTCCTCTCCCTGTGCTCTGCCTACCTGGGGTAGGCCTCTGGGAACAGGGGAGTCACAGAAACCATGGGAAACGGAGTGGGTTGGAAGAGGCAGAGAACATGCTTTTCTCAGGGTCGCTTAACACAGGCAGGGGTACAGGAGAGCTCCGGCCATTTATTCCAAATGTATGAGCAGGAAAGAAAGAGGGAGGGAAGCTGTAAGAACAAGCGATATTTTTTTCCCATTTGAAGTGACAGCAAACTTCCACCACGTTCTACCTGTGCCCCTCTGGGTGGGTGGTGGCCGTCCTCTTGGGCGCCCCCTTGTGAGGGCTCGAGGCCTTTACTGGATGGGCAGGATGGGGGCAGCAGTTGTGCCGGCTGCCAACCCAACTCCTCCGACAGAACAGCAGGCGGCTTCCTGGGGCTTGCAGGGAGCCCCTGTCAGAAGGGGGGTGTCTCTTCATTCCTGCCATCCTCCAGCCACCTCTCCCGCCTGCACCACTTGGAGGCAGTTGGTTCACGTGGGGCTCTTGATGGCATAACCGGAGGTCCATCACGGACCCCCGAGCAGGAGCAATGCCTAAAGAGGGCAAAGGCCAGCGGGCCTGGCAGAGCTCCCTCCTCTGCTCCAACAGCAGAGCCCAGAGCATCCCTTGGCCCGACGCACAAGTCCCACAATAGCCTCTCCCAATGGGAACGACTTAGTCCTAATTACATGAGCTTTAATCACTGCTCGATCGTATGGCACAGTTATTTTTAAAAGTCCAGTCCAAGTGGAAATACACCTGGAGCATCTTATACTGCAATGATTGATGGACGACTTTGATATACAAAATAAACTGTGTTACTCAGTTTTTCTATAATGCTTACATTTTACATTGTCATTCTCAAAATTAATAAATGCTATCAACACCAATTTTTTTTTTTTTTTTGAGATGGAGTTTCACTCTTGTTGCCCAGGCTGGAGTGCAATGGTGCGATCTCTGCTCATTGCAACCTCCGCCTTCTGGTTTCAAGCAATTCTCCTGCCTCAGCCTCCCAAGTAGCTGGGATTACAGGCGCCTGCCACACCATGCCCAGCTAATTTTTGTATTTTTAGTAGAGACAGGGTTTCACCATCTTGGTCAGGCTGGTCTCAAACTCCTGACCTCGTGATCCACCCGCCTCAGCCTCCCAAAGTGCTGGGATTACAGGCGTCAGCCACCACGCCCGGCCTCAACTCCAAATTTTAAAAAGGGCTTAAAGGAAGAGGATGAAATTCTGGAAGTCTAAATGAAGATAGGGAATGTGTCTGTTGAATTCGATAAGCAATTCCTTGCATTTGAGAAGGCAAGGAGCCCATGGGAACCTACCGACAGGGCTGCCACGCACTGCTGGAGAGCTCTCCGTGTAAAGCGCAGCTCCCCTCTGAGACTCGACTTCTCTGCTGACGTGGACGGGTTCATCTACCCACACGGACGCCCATCCACAAACACTTAGTCACTGCTGGAGGCTTTTAAAACACCTGTCAAATGCAGAGACACTTCACAAATGTTCACTCCCCATTTCCATGTCTCCCCACGTCGGGGTGAACGTTTTTTATGCGCTGTGACAAAAAGGAGACTAGTGTGTGTTTTGGGGGCCGGAGGGGATCATTATTTCTTTTTTTGAATTTTTATTTATTGAGACGGAGTCTCTCTCTGTTGCCCACGCTGGAGTGCAGTGGTGCGATCTTGGCTCACTGCAACCTCCGCCTTCTGGGTTCAAACGATTCTCCTGCCTCAGCCTCCCAAGTAGCTGGGACTACAGGTGCCTGCCACCACGCCTGGCTAATTTTTGTATTTTTAGTAGAGACGCGGTTTTACCATGCTGGCCAGGCTGGTCTTGAACTCCTGACTTCAAGTGAAACACCTGCCTCAGCCTCCCAAAGTGCTGGGATTATAGGTGTGAGCCACTGCGCCCAGCCTTTTTTTTTTTTTAATTTTTTATTTTAGATACAGGGGTCTTGCTGTGTTGCCCAGGCTTATTCTCAAATGCCTGGGCTGAAGCGACTCTCCTACCTCAGCCTCCTGAGTAGCTGGGACTACAGGTGTGTGTCTCTACACTTAGCTAACTAAAAACTTTTTTTTGGTAGAGACAGGGTTTCAGCCACGTTGCCCAGGCTGGTTTTGAACTCCTGGGCTCAGGCAATCCTCCTGCCTCGGGCTCACGAAGTGCCTGGATTACAGGTGTGAGCCACCACGCCTGGCCTGTTATTTCTGTTTATATGAATGTCACAGCATGTTTCCTGTGTGACCCTGCGGGCCGCCGTCGCTGGCTGCCTGCCTATGCCCACAGGTCTGGTGGTGGCGACCAGCAGCTGCAAAACGACCGACTCTATTGAAGAAACACTGGGTGGTGCGGGAGGTTCCTGCCAATGCCGGGAAGAAGAGCAACCTGGGACGCCCATGCCTGGGAGGGATGGAAAGGCCAGGGGAGGGTGGAGCTTAGGAGAGGAAGCACAGGTTCTAAGGCCCGAGCCGGGCCCTGTGCTGAGCGCTCACCTCCCTCTCCTGCCGCGCACCGCAGTTGCGTGGAAGACGCGAGGAGGCCTCTGCTTCTGGAAAGGCACTTGCCCCACGGTGGAACGCAGTCTGGAAGCCTGTGGATGTGACGCACGCTGCAGAATCCACTGCCACACACATTCTTCTGTTTGAAAGCAGTAGGTGGGCTGGGCGCAGTGGGTCACACCTGTAATCCCAGCACTTTGGGAGGCCGAGGTGGGTGGATCATGAGGTCAGGAGATCAAGACCATCCTCGCTAACACGGTGAAACCCCGTCTCTACTAAAAATACAAAAAATTAGCCAGGCGTG
Organism: Hylobates moloch; assembly: GCF_009828535.3. Lineage (NCBI taxonomy): Eukaryota > Metazoa > Chordata > Mammalia > Primates > Hylobatidae > Hylobates > Hylobates moloch. The sequence goes on from NW_026652276.1 coordinate 93,403,250, forward strand.
GTGTCAGATGCCCGTAGTCTCAGCTACTTGGGAGGCTGAGGCAGGAGAATGGTGTGAACCTGGTAGGTGGAGGTTGCAGTGAGCCTAGATCGCGACACTGCACTCCAGCCTGGGCGACAGTGAGACTACGTCTCAAAAAAAAAGAAGATAGCAGCGGGTGGGTGCCACACTCAGGGGCCCCCACTTCTCAGCAGTCGTGGGGGAGGCAGGGATACAACATGCCAGGAAAACAGGTGTAATTTAAGGCAAATTTTAATAGATTTATAAAAATCATATATACAAAACATGTTAAACTAACCACCATGGCTATAACATACATTTTTACACTTTAACGTATTTAACCTTGTACACTGTATTCGTAAACCGAGTCTGGTCACGGCACGACGGCCCGGCACAGGTGGTGCTGGCGCTGCAGCGACCGTCAGGGAGAGGCTGCACAGAGCACTCGGTTCCTTTCTGCATTTAAGGCCCCGAAGGGCTCGGGCGCTAAAGCCAGAAGGCCGTCCCACTGGTCCCTTTGGCAGTGTGTCCTCCTGCTGCGTGGACTGGGGCCTGAGCACAGGAAAGGGAGTTCAGGACACAGTGGCCATGAGTAGGTGCCAAGCTTACTACACTGAATTTCCTGGCGACGCTTGTGCCCATCGATGTGAGCTGGTTCAAATGGAGTTAAGAAAAAGGGCATTTTGAATTTTTTTTTTTTTTTTTTCAGACGGACTCTCGCTCTCTCACCCAGGCTGGAGTGCAGTGGCGCGATCTCAGCTCACTGTAAGCTCTGCCTCCTGGGTTCATGCCATTCTCCTGCCTCAGCCTCCAGAGTAGCCAGGACTACAGGCACCCGCCACCATGCCCGGCTAATTTTTTATATTTTAGTAGAGACGGGGTTTCACCGTGTTAGCCAGGATGGTCTCGATCTCCTGACCTCGTGATCCACCCGCCTCAGCCTCCCCAAGTGCTGGGATTACAGGCGTGAGCCACCGTGCCCAGCCAGGACATTTTGAATGTTTTAAACCAATTTGCCTGACAAGTCAAAAGGTAATTTTTTGAGATTCTAGAGACTGACAGATGCAATAGAGATTTTAAATTTTGCATAGGCTTGTTAAGAACCCAGGCTGGGTGCAGCGACTCATGCCTGTAATCCCAGCACTTCAGGAAGGCTGAGGCAGGAGGATTACTTGAGGCCAAGAGTTCAACACCAGCCTGGGCAACACAGTGAGACTCCCTCTCTATAAAAAATTTAAAAATTAGCCAGGTGTGGGTAGTGGCACATGCCTGTGGTCCCAGCTACTTGGGAGGCCAAGGTGGGAGGACTGCTTGAGCCCAGGAGTTTTGAGGCTGCGATGAGCTATGATCACACCACTGCACTCCAGCCTGGGCTGCAGAGCGAGACTCTATAAAGTAAAATAAAAATCAAGAAGGTTCACTGTGTAAAAAAAAAAAAAGTAAATCTGAAATGCATTTGCATGGCAGTTGTACAACCTGTGAGTGGTGTAGAAATTATACATGACTTGAGTACAATTTATAAAAGAGGAAAAAAAATTGAACAGATTGACTCCTAACGGGAAAGCACCACAGAGCGTACGGCCCACGGTGCCTGCGGGCTGTGTGGGGGCCCTGCTGCAGACGTGTGCTCAGCACCTGTCACCCACAGCTAAGTCACAAGAGCTGCTGGCACCTGTTTGCAGGGGAATGTGGCAACATGCACCCGGGTGCATCCGGACAGCCTGGGTGAGCGGGAGAGCCACAAAGAACCAACTTCATTCGTGTGATTTCCAGATGCAGGTCTGGTTCAGCTCTTGATGCCCAAGTTTCAAAGTCTCCTACCTGACCAAGTGTCCTCGGCCTAGTTTGTACTGACCTTTTTTGAGGAGCACAGATGGGAAAGACATTGGTGGCAAAGATCTCCTGCATCACCCCAAGGCTGCGGGAGGTCCCTCGGGAGCCAGCTGTCAGATGGAGGAGGGGTGCCACAGTCTCGAGGGGTTCACGCTGCTGGCCACAGCCCTGCATGCCCCCTCAGCGCTCCCCAAGCTCTCGGGGATCAGCTTTCCCCACAGCTTCAGGGCAGAGGCTGAAGTTGCAGACGGCAACAATGGAGCGAGGGAGGCCTGCAGTTCAGACACCGTGGCTGTCCCCAGCAACCCTGTTCTCAGAGCGTCCCTCTGCGCCCGGAGCTAGTACCAGAGAGCCCTGGAGCTGGGCCTGGAGGACTTTACATCCTCCTCACAGATGGCCACACTCTTGACCACCCCTACATCTGTCTCTGCGGAGATAAACTTTCCCTCGTCTGGACTTCTGGCCAGATTTTTTTTTTTTTTTTTTTTGAGACAGAGTCTCGCTCAGTTGCCCAGGCTGGAGTGCAGTGGCGTGATCTCAGTTCACTGCGACCTCCACCTCCTGGGTTCAGGCAATTCTCTGCCTCAGCCTCCCGAGTAGCTGGGATTACAGGCGCCCGCCACCACACCCGGCTAATTTTTTGTATTTTTAGTAGAGACGGGGGTCTCACCATCTTGGCCAGGCTGGTCTTGAACTCCCGACCTCGTGATCCACCTGCCTCAGCCTCCCAAAGTGCTGGGATTACAGGCATGAGCCACCGCGCCCGGCCATTCTGGTCAGATTTTAACAGATGAGCTGCACAGTCCAAGCCAGCTGGGGCTCACCAACGTCGGGCAAGGCCAGACCTGCGACCTGTTGAGAAGATGTGGTCCTCCAGGAAAGCTCTACCTCGACGACAAACAGGTGGGGTTACATTCATTTGGGTGAAATGCATCAGCTTTTAAAATCACAGAATGAAGTGAATTCATTGTTAATTAAAGGGTACCAAGGTGACAGGCCTGGAACAAGAGCCCTTCATTTTCACAAATAGGACCAGGCGAGAGAAGGGAAGCCCTTCCACCGACCACGGCCCTCTGTGCCTCTCCGCACCCTCCCAACCCACCCAAGAGGGCCAGGCTGTGTCAGCCCAGCAGGAAATTCAGGCTGGCGTGGGACCCCACGGTAACTGCACCTGTGTCCTGCTTTGGTTCATGTTACACACACATCCGAAAGAAAACCAAAGGGAGAAAATGACCTCCTAGAACCTGCTCAAAAAAAAGCACCTAAGTTTTGGGTGGAGCTAAGTTTCTACTACCCTGAAGTCAGCCACTGAGCCGCATTTCCAACACGTGGCAAATCACCATTAGCCACGTGCCGAGGCTGCCGGGCTCGTGACAGTCTCACAATGACATTGTCCAGGAAGGATTTCCAAACGTCAGGGTTAAGTATGGGAGCAATTCTTGTCCCCGCCACACATGGATCCACCAGGACAGAGAAGCTGGTACCCCAGCGGGTGGTCTGCTTTTCTGTGCAGGAGCGCTGTGGTCTATTTCTGAGTTCCACCCACTTCCTACCCCTCACCGCACACAGTCACTGACTTCTAGCAGCATCTACCAGGCCGGGGTAGCTGGAACTCCCTCACTTCTAGGGACCTCCTGTTCCCTCCTGCTGGGTTCCGTGAGCGTGCCCTGTGAATGGGAAATTCAAACACTGAGAAAAACTTATCTCCCAGGGACTAGTTCAGTGGGATGTGGGCTAGGCAAGGCCCAAGCATGGTGTTATGGGCCCTCAGGTCCTCTGGGCTCATGGGCTGGAGCCATGGCCATGCCTGCAGTCAGCAGAACCATGCCATGCTGGCATCTCCTTGAAGGGGCTGCTCTGGGCCTGCAGTACCAGATGAACCCAGCTGCGCGAGGGGAGGGGCGAAGGATGCTTCCAGGGAGCAGTGACCTGTGTCTGAAGTGAGCTTCCAACCGAGGAGATGCCAGTACTGCGGCCCAGAAATCCAATGCATCTATTTCAATGTGGCGCCCTGAACACCGAAAATAACCTGCCTCCAAGTTCCAGAGGGTTCTGGAGGGAGAGATGGAGCAGTGAGTCAGTAAGAAGCCGTAAGAGCAGGTCTCGGTGACCTGAAGACTTTCCTCCAGAGAGCGTGTGAGACAGGCCATGAACCTGGGACCTGGACGCAGGAGCAGCACGTCCACACCCTGTGGGCTCCACTCCCAGAGCTGTTACCCCTGAAAACCACAGACTCTGCCTCTCCCTCGTTGCCTACCAGCCGCCGTTGAGGCCTGCTCAAAAGGCGGCTTCAGCTCCTTTCTTGGGAAACCTAATGCTTTTCTCTTCCAGGTCCAACACAATGCCTGGCAAAACGATCATGAGATTGAAAGACTGATGTCAGTGAACCATTCCCTTCCAGGGCACGCGGTGCCAGACCCTCCCCTGGTGCCTCTGTATACAGGCGTCCAGCCTGCCCGCTGCAGTCCCCCCACTGACTCTCAGGCCTGGACCAGCTCCCCTGAACGCTAAGGCTTCAAGGAAACACCAGGATCCCATATTTCAGAACCATCTCTCCCCGGGGCTGCTGTGCAAATTAAGCAAGTCTTAAAGTGGCCTGTCCTCTTCAAAGCAAAGCCTCCTAAATTTCAAGCAATCATTTCAGAAAGAGGCTAAGTACATGTGATGCACCTTACAGAGAAATGGCACCAAGAGATTTGGAAAGGCTGCACGCGCGTGATTAAAGATTTATTAGCAAGGATTTCATCTCTGCCCTTAAATCACCAAAGAAAACCCACCATCCCCGCACTTCTCGAGGCAGGTTGCTGGCCACAGTGAGAAGACCTGGTGGCACATTATACGGTGAAATACGATCCTTACCACACTAAACATGGATGTCCCCAAACCTGGAAGGAACTTCCCAGCTGGCCTCTTCAGTGACTGTCAATCCTGGCTGACATCAGCACCACCTGGGACATGCGGAAACCTATACGTATGAGTTGGTGTCTCAGGCCTGGCGGCTCAGCATACTGCCTGGGTGAGAGCTCCCCAGGTGATTCAACTGTGTCCCCAGGGCAGAGAGCCACTACGTCATCCAGCGTGGAGATGTGAGGACATCCAGGCTCCCAGAGCTCAGCCTACAGTCAGAGCACACTGTGTGCTCAGGGCTGGTGTTTTTCTGGCGCACTCTCTGCCTTTCCCACTTGTGGTTAGTTCAAGCCCCTACCGGCCACACAATGGGCTAATGGTGCTGAGTGGCATCCCCACTCCTCTTTCCAGAAAGCTGCTTGTTTGGACAAGAGGAGAGATGCCCCGCTATGCCAAAGAACAAGTTACGGTGGAGGCCTGAGCATGAGAGCTCTGGTCACACCATGCCGAGGACCGGACGGTGCCCATGCTTCCTGTGAGTGGTCTCTTCTGGAACGATAACCCCAGGGGTTGCGAGGACAGAACCTCTACCTGCCATCCCCATGGGCACTGCTGGTCTCCAGAGCACGTCAAGGTCCTTCCCTTCCCAGCTTCTGATCTTGGAAAGCGAGGTCTCTCACACTCACACGCATGTGTTTAGGTGTATATGCTGCCATGCCATGCTTTAAAAATAAAGAGTGTTTTGAATAAAAGCCTCTGGAACACAACTTTATTATTTTTTTTTTTGGAGACAGCGTCTCACTCTGTCACCAGGCTGGAGTGCAGTGGCATGATCTCGGCTCACTGCAACCTCCGCCTCCCGGGTTCAAGTGATTCTCCTGCCTATGCTTTCCAAGTAGCTGGGACTACAGGCACATGCCACCACACCCAGCTAAATTTTGTATTTTTAGTAGAGTCGGGGTTTCACCGTGTTGGCCAGGACGGTCTCGATCTCTTGACCTTGTGATCCACCCGCCTCGGCCTCTCAAAGTGCTGGGATTACAGGCATGAGCCACCGCACCCGGCCATCTTCATTTATTTTTAAGATGGGGTCTTTGCTCTTGCCCAGGGTGGAGTGCAGAGTGCGATCACAATTCACTGTAGCCTTAAGCTCCTGGGCTCAAACGATCCTTCTGCCTCAGCCTCCCAAGTAGCTGGCACTACAGGCATGCACCACCATGCCCAGCTGATTTTATCTGTAAAGATGGGGTCTCTTGTGGCCTGTGTTGGTCTCAAACTCCTGCACTCAAGCAGTTCTCCCACCTTGTCCTCCCAGAGTGCTGGGATTATAGGTGTGAGCCACACCTATATTATTTACAATTGTTCTCCTACATGCCAGGCTTTGTTTGGCATGTGGAAATAAAAACTGTGATGAATAAATAATAAACCACCTTCAAATAAAATTAGGATTAGAGCTGAGTGTGGTGACTCACACCTGTAATCCCAGCACTTTGGGAGGCTGAGGTGGGCTGATCACGAGGTCAGGAGATAGAGACCATCCTGGCCAACATGGTGAAACCCTGTCTCTACTAAAAATACAAAAAATTAGCTAGGTGTGGTGGCGGGCGCCTGTAGACCCAGCTACTCAAGAGGCTGAGGCTGAAGAATCACTTGAACCCAGGAGGTGGAGGGAGACTCCGTCTCAAAAAAAAAAAAAGGATTAGAGTGATCTGGGGACTGAAAAATCAATTTAGTGTTGCTTTTGAATACTGGCAATATTTTATATTAAGCAAAGAAAGACTAAATTTATTTTAATAAACAGAGGCTGAGGGTGGCCAAATTTCCAAGCCAGACCCTCCCAATGTTAATACACTGTGCAAAGCTTACGCCATGAACAACTGACCTGGACTACTACCATTCCATCGGGAGCCTCTACCTTACAATACCAGGTTAGATGTCTGTTCCCAGAACCCCCAAGTTAGTTACAACTAATAATCTTCTTTTAAGAGTTTTTTTTTTTTCAATCTTGGAGTTAAAATAATCTGACTCATTTTTCTTTTATCAAAGTAGGAAAATTACAATAAGAATTCTAGAGATCTCTATAAATTACAGACCTATGACTCAAAATCCTTGAAACAATTTCTCTACAAACAGAAGAGTTAAAAATAGATTTCAGTAAAAACCCTATATGCGTTCTTATGTGTAAACAGTATAGCTGTGATGAACATATCTTATTTTGAGGAACTTTATTGTTACATTTTTGCAATAATTGAGGCACAACTACCTCCTGCTTTTCCAACATCTTAATAAAAAAAAATAAGGATTAACAGTGAAATTAAAATTAAAAAATACAAAAGCCTAAGGTTCTGGAGACAAAATTGACTAGAGACTAGTGTAGCAAAGTCGTGAATGACAGTTTAGCCTTGCAGAGTCTCCTTCTTCTCCAATTACAATGTGTTACAGAATTTGGAAGGGGGTGTCTTTAAAAACGTTCTAATTCACCCCCATCATGAGGAGGAGGAGGAAGTCCAGCTCAGCAAGGCCAAGTGCCTCGGCCAGGGCGGTGAGCGGGTCAAGAGCCCGGGCCGGGGGCCATCCCACTGCACTTTCTATCAAGCTAAACGGACCCCACAACATCTCCTTCCTCCCATGCTTCCGGTTTGAAAGTGACGAGTAAATATGTCAGACTGTTTAAAGGAAAACAAGCACTCATTGACAAGGCTACTACTCAGGAAGGCGTTTCAAACAACTCCCCTGCTACGCCAATCACAGCGCTGCTGTCGCCAACAGCGCCACGAAGAGGCTCTCCCCGTTGGCGGAGGACCCGCCTGCACTTCCCTCTGGGCTCTGGATTCTAACACACACAGGAGAGACAGCGAAAGCTGACCCAGGACGCAAAGCTCACCACGCTCTGGACCGGGCTGCGGGTCACTGTTGCAGACTGCAAATGTGACCTGAGACCATCCCAAGGGCCCCACCAAGAGTTCTTTTTCTCCTTTAAAACGTGGTCATCGGCACTCATCTCCGGTCACATCCATGAGGTCTGTGAAGAGCCACAGAAGCAGTACAAAAGCAGCAACTTCTTTATCCAGCCAAAAAAGGAGCCACAAGCCCAGCAAACACTGACGCACAGCCTCGAGCACTGCAAGAGAGCGTTCCATGCTGTCTCCTGATGAGAATGCTGTGCTAACAGGGTGACCCAGAGGCAGGATTCCCCCTCCCTCTTCTGCTTCTGCATCTGCCCCAAGGGCTTGTGTTTATCAGGTTTGCAGGAAACAAGCCAAGGGTGAGCTGCAGAGGGGCTTGGGGTCAGGGGCAGCACGGCCTGGCGACGAGGGCCCTGGGATGTGTGACTGAGCCACAGCAATGTTCGGGTGCCAATTAAGAGGAAGCTTTTCATTTTCTTGTAAATGCTAGGACACATCCCCAAACACACTAGGCAGGATTTCTCAGTAGAGTGATACACAGAGGGGACCAGCTTGGAATGCGATGTATTTTAAACACAGTGAAAGCCACCTGGCAGGTAGCTGGACAAGTGAGCTGGGCCCAGGACCGGCCAGCTCGTATCAACATTCACAGGCTTCCGCGGGCTCCCCCAGGACAGCGGCATCCGAGAGTGTTTACTTGTTCTGCAAGCACAGTCATAGAAGCGAGGGGCCTCGATGAGAATCGGACTGAGGGGAGAGCTGCGAACAGCCCCCTGTCCAAAGGCACTGGTGGAGCGGCAGTTTGGAGAAACTCGAGATTCCTCCAGCGTCTGTGGGCTTCCCGAAAGGGCAGCTGTTAGCTCGCCAATCAGCTGCGGCATCAACAAAAGCTCTGCTAGTGGCCTTGCCAGCTTTCTGAAGCCCCAGAAGAGGAATGTTTCTGAAAGAAGGAAATGCTATGTGCTGCCAACTGTGTGTGAGCAGATGACTCGCAGGAAGATGGGAGAGCCATCTGCAAGGGGACCTGGTTTCTGTGTATTTGCCGTTGGGTTGGGTGGCGGGTGGCTAAGGGGAGAAGAGCACCGCTGTGTGTACACGGACGGAGCAGCAGTCACCGTGGGCATCCTGTCTCACTCCGTGTTGTGCTGCTGGGCATCGGGCAGGGTGGGAAGGGCTGAGCCTGCTGTAGGGGCGTAAGGTGAATCCACACCTGCAGAGCTCCCCAGCCCGTCCTCAGAGCTGAGAAGGGATCCTAGGCACGGCTCCTCAGCTTCATCTGAGAGGCTTGGACTAGGGGCTCTTAGGAAATCGGCACGTGAGTTTGAAAAGGCAACGTGCTCCCTTTGGGAGGTGGCCTTCAGACACTGCGGCTGGGGCTGCAGGGCCAGGCTCAGGCACTCTGAGTTTAGCAGCATCGGCGTGCACTGGATCTCTACAAGCTACCGTTAGGCAAAGCTTTCAGGTTAGTCTGTCTCAGGGAAGACTTGCGAGTTAGAAAAGCCGTCTGCAAGGCCAGCTGGTTTTTGTGTTTCTGTCATTAAAGACAGAGCGTGTATGTACACACACATACACACACACACACGGTCCTCAATTAAATTGTGTCAGAAAAAGAGGAACGTTTCTGTAAATGCAAGGCAAAGCAAGCTGTGTGATTAGGTGTTCCGTATTCACAACATCATCACTCGGATTTTCAGTAGTTTCACTCGCCCCCAGGATTCAGTAGCTAACGTGACAGTTTCCATGTCCTTTTGCCTAGAGCTTGCTGGCTGGCTGGTCTGACAGCATTCCTGAGCCAGGTATTCCAGGGCACGGATCTGAGAAACCCACTCAAGGACCACACAGACAATACACACCCAAGAGTCTGACCCACAGCTGTGGAGGCTGCTCAAGGACGACAAACCCCGGGGCCTCCTCGCTCACTGCAGCATGATGTCCTTCAGGTTCTCCTGCAGGATGGTGTCTTTCACAGCATGGAACACGAAGCGGACGTTCTCGGTGTCGATGGCGGTGGTGAAGTGGTGGAAGAGCGGCTTGCTGCGGTTCCGTCTCTTCCTGTCGAAGCACTGGACCAGGTAGCGCTGGACGTCCTCCAGCCTGTGCGGGTCGCCCCTAAAGTCCGGGAAGTGCTTCTTGATGCTCACGGTCTTCACCTTCTCCACCAGGAGGTCCATCTTGTTGAGGAAGAGAATGATGGAGACGTTGAAGAAGAGCTTGTTGTTGACGATGGTCTCAAAGATGTTCATGGACTCCACCAGCCGGTTGGTGCGCCTGTCCTCCATGAGGACCTGGTCGTACTCGCTGGAGGAGACCATGAACAGGATGGACGTGATCCCGTCGAAGCACTGGAACCACTTCTGGCGCTGGGACCGCTGGCCGCCCACATCCACCATCTTAAAGGGGATCTTCTTAATAACGAAGTCATGCTCCACAATTCCCTTGGTGGCTTTCCTAGCCAGCAGGATGTCTTGCTTACTAGGAAAGTAATTCTGTAAAATATAGGATGAGGCAGAAATTTAGGGGGAGGAAGAAAGAACACAAGAAAATAAAAACAAAAAGATGGCAAAAAGAAAAGAAGGGAAGAGACTGACTTTTGCAAGAGGTTGAACCAGAAACCAAAAGCAAATTTCATTTATAAAATTATCAACTGGCCGTGAAACAGAAAGAATCAAATACTTCATTTCAAAACGAATGGAGGCTCACCAGTCTGAGGACGAATGCTCAGAACACTCGTGGGCAGGCCCAGCGCAAAATCACATCCATTTTCTTCTCCAGAGGAAATTTACCATCTTTTTTGTTTCCATACCAGAGATACCTTTTTATTTTTCTAACTCCTAGAGCTTATAGCTTCCAAAACCTTACTGTGAATTAATTTAGGTTTTGTAACGTGATGTAAATTCAATCTGCAATACATTTAATGTTATTCTTAGAAAATTCTTTAAGTCTTTAGCAACACACAGGCAACCGTACTCTTCACCCACTTTGACTTTGCACTATTAATAATCCTCCAGGCCAGGCATGGTGGCTCACACCTATAATCCCGGTGCTTTGGGAAGTGGGAGGAATAGCTTGAGCCCAGAAGTTCAAGAACAGCCTGGGCAACATAGTAAAACCCCATATTTGCAAGGAGTAAAAACATTAGCTGGGCGTGGTGCCGCATGCTATAGTCCCAGCTACTTGGGAAGCCGAGACAGGAGGATCACTTGAACCTAGGAGGTTGAGGCTACAATGAGTTACGATCGTGCCACTGCACTCCAGCCTGGGTGACAGAGTGAGACCCTGTCTCAAAAAATTGAAAAACAAAACAAAAAACCAACAAAACACCTCCCGTGATGAGTGCACACACCACTCAGGCAGCTTCTCGCCAAAAGAGCAAACAGGGACATGATCACACCTCGATCTAGAAGTCTAACTACCACCCACAGGGTGTGCAGGGGACAGAGAAACATCTTCAATAACACTGCAGGGGTGGATGAGCAAAGTCCACATGGTAAGAAACCCTACAGGATAAATAATCCAGTTACTCCAATAAACAAATTGAAAGAAAAAAAGGAGAGACATACAGATTAATACTTAAGTGATCCTGACTAATGGCAATGCATGACCTTATTAGGTTGTTGATTCAAACTCTGCTAAAACAAAGCAAAAATCAACATGAAAACATTAATGAGACAACAGGGAAAATCTCAAAACTGACTAGGTTGACATTACTGAATTACTGTCAATTTTTCAGGAGCCATACAGCATCATGGTTGTGATTTTTCGTCTCGTCTTTTTGAGGTACACTCTAAAATATTCCCTGCATTTGCTCCTGGAGGCCGGGGGAGGGCTGCTGAAACAAGACTGGTAATCACTGATAACTGCCACGCCTGGGGTTTCATTAGACTATTTGTTTTTGAGTATGTTTGAATTTTCCGTGAGATAAAGTTAAAGGAAGTCCTCCTTTCACTCATGAACTCCTCTGTCTGTCTCTTTCATGATGATCTGGGTAAAGGCAGTTTCCTCCCCTCCCCACTGAGACGGAGCCCAGGTCTAAGTGAGAGCGTGCCATTACAGTACTATTCGTGGTAATGTGACAGAACAAGCTCGGCCTGTCAGTCCAGCCAAAGCCCTCACAACGTGGACTGCTTTGGTCTCTGGACACGTGTTTTCTAACCCTGGAGCCCAGCTTCTTCGGGCAGGCGTGTCTACTCACCAGCTGGCCGATCCGGTCCAAGTTGTCCAGGAAGTACTTCACCGATTCCCCCTGTCAGGAAGGAAGAATATTCACAGCTCAGTCTGGGTCAAGGAATCCTGATGTGGCAAATGCAAGAACTGAACAGGGTAAGAGCAGTGGCATTTCGCCTCTGTGTGGATGGGAAAGCAAAGGAAAAAGGCGAAGAGCGTCCGTGTGTTTTCTAAAATAAACAACTACCATTAAAGAAAATTTTAATGCAGGTTCTTTAGCTCCAACCCCAAGGTTCAAATTCTGGCTGTTTTTCAGTTTTCCCTGCTGGGTTTCGGTGCGCGGTGGGATGCCGGCCCCTCTGATGGGGGACTTTCCTTCCAGACGTGACGGCTGGCCCAACTCCTGGCCATGCGACCAGCAAAGGACAGGCTAGAATAGGATTTTAGATTTCGGCTCCTGGGTACAGTCTTGCTTCTGTTGAAGACGGCCCAAGGGACCCAAGACACTGTCCTTAAAGACAGAAGATCCTGACGAGAAGGAGCATCTGGCAAAACATCTTCCAATTTCTAGAAAGAGTCCATTATTCCTTCCCACATTTTTATGACCTGATTTACGGTAGCAAACACAGGGGAATCTTCCATTTGGATTGTTGTGGTGGAATGATGGCCAGTCTTCTCCTGCCTGGACCAATCATCGATACAATCTGAGACGTGTTCCATAGCGGGAAGGGCCCTGCGGAATCACCCAGGACTCCGTTTCAGGAAGCGCTGAGCCGCCAAATGCGAGGCACACACTGGGCACGGGAGGAGCCGGGAGAGCACAACCGCCGACCACAGAGCAGCCCGCACATGAACAGGCATGCACTGAGTCCCTTCAAAGGTAGCGTGTTAAAAACCAATTATACCACTTTCTATAAGATTCTACTTTGAACCCTGCTCTAAAGACAGACACCGGCAGGCGGGGTCAAGGCTTCCAGGCCGCCCTGACATCAGGGCTTGTGGGAAGAGCAGTCACTTTCTGCGTTCTCATGGAAGTGTACAGGGGCAAGGTCATACACATGTGGCGAGCTGACGCAGGAGAATTTTAAGGAGAGAAGGCCATCAGAACGGACTATGTGATGGCACCGAAGCTTGTGACGTTGTAAGGGACGGAGAAAGGCGGGCAGCACCTGCTCAGTCTATCTCTTCCTCCTCTGTCCCAGACAGACTAAGGAGAGAAAGCAGAGAGGAAGCTCCTTCAGGGAGGAGCCCACCTTCCTACTTTAGAACGAAGGCCTCTGGATGTTTCCAAAGCGAGTGTTTTGTTTGAGGGGACAGAAACACACGTCTCCCCATCCCAGCGCTGCCTGTGTTGAGCGAGCACACCTCCTCCTCCCTCTGTGGCAGGATGGGCGAGCTCGAGCACCACCGGCTCTCCAGAGCCCCAGGCAGAGGCCCAGCTCTGCAGCAGGGAAGGCATCGGGAGTGCCGGGATGAAGGTACCCCAAGCACCCGGCACGACTGACCTCTTGTGCCTGCTCTCTCCCTTCCTTACCAAGCCCCTGTGACGTGGGAAGCCAGCGTGAGGCCGGTGGGGCAGCCGCCTTCCTGTGGCTGTGCCAAGTCCCCCTGGTCCTCTGCACATCGTGCCTCCTTCCACACCCTGACAGGAAGCAGCTGGGAGAAGCTGCTGGGCGCACTCACTCCCCTGATTTACGACAAGTTCCTTCCTCAGTGCCTTTCTCTCCTGCCTCCTCTTGCTCTCCTGCCCTCACCTGGGCCTCGGGAGGTGCCACGCAAGCCCAAGAAGCATCAGGATACTGTCCCTCCCTCTCCTGTGGCCGCGGGCTCCCCCAGGGAGCTGGGAGTGGCAGCAGCTCACAGCCCGAGCCACCCTTGCCCGTTTCTAGGCAGGTGGTGGCACCAGGCACGAAGGAAGCAGAAGCAGTTCTCCTGCTGGGGTCTAGCTGGGTCAGGCATGGAGAGTTACAGTGGCAAAGATGCCCCAGCCAGTGCTTTTATCACCACAGGACACAAAACCCTGGACGCATGTGCTCCACCCAGATAGTACGGACGCAAGGGGGAAGAGCACCACAGAGGACACAATCAGGACGAGCTAGACGGGAAGCAGGAAACAGGAGGTACGCTTCCCTCGGTGTAGACCTAAACACCCCTTGAGTCGGAAATCAGTCCCCCAACTGCACTTTACAACACAGCAAACGCTCATGCGAAAACATCTTCACTGCTGCTTTCTCTACGATGACTGAATTAGGATGGCTCATTTAACTCATCACAGCATTTGTATCACTACTTGGAATGGACGTAACTTATCTATGACTCTCGGTCATCTTGCATGGTTGGCGGAGGAGGAGTCAAATCTAGTTTCATGTCAGGGCGGCCTCATCTTGAGAAACAGCCCAGGGGGTCTGTGGGAAAGCTGCCACTGAACTGTAAGGTGCCAGGGACCCTGCCACAAGCTCTCTAATGGGGGCTGGAGGGGAGAGAAGAAGGGGACACAGAGCAACTCTGTGCGATCCAGAACACTGTCACTCACATCTGCACTCTTGCTGTCCCTGAGGTTTGGTGCACTGTGGTTCACCACCAGAGACTGGACAATGCACCTACTGATTGGGCACGCAGCCCATGGGACGATCGTTTGCGACGGACTCCTCAAGTCTCACAGCAGCAGCTCATTAAAAGGGCCAGCTTTACCATCCCGTGCATTTTCAACACTAGGAGAATTCAGTCATTTCTTCAGAGAAAAAGCATGTGGCAGAAACTGAGATGTCCACATGAAATTAACTGCTTGGTGGGTTTATAAAGAGGCACCGTGCCTGCCAAGATGAGCCCAGAGTCCTCTCGACAGCTGCTATGGTCACGCGATCTAGAAACACGAGTGGATCCAAAGTGGGCTCTCAGGACTCTCGTTGGTGTGAAAAACCTACACCGTTCAAGATTAACACAAACTTGGACTTGTGGATTAAACGAAATGAATTTCATTAGGCTGGGGCCAGAGGCCACTGAGCACAACACCTGACAAGGGCCTGTCCCCTGCCTCAACTGTCCCACGAATGTGTCTGTCCTCTTACAAGCAGCAGAAGGGACGAACCTGAGCAGCGGCTGGTGGGCAGCGAAAGAGGGGTTGTCTGTTTCAAGCAGCAGCAGGTTGATTTGGGGCCTGTGTACCTGTGCTGGGCACAGCCGGGCAGATGTGATGTCGTGACACTGGGCAGGACCTAGGCTAACACACGCCCATGAGGAGACCGCCTTTCTGTAGAGGCCTGCAGCCTTCAGCAGTTTCTGGAAGCACCTGTCACCCACACCTCTGTTGGGAGAACGACACACGCTGGGCTCGCTGCTGCTCAGAGCTCCGTCAGCCCCATCAGGCAGGCCCTGCAGCAGCCTCGCCCGTCACCTCTGTCTCTGCACACAGCAAGCTGCCCCTTCACAGCCCCCTGCTGGCCTCATGCACTTCCTTCAGCTAATTTAGGACCATGAGAAAAGAGCCTCAAATCTTTCAACCCTGTACAGGACCAGACCCTCGAGATCAGTACATGAGGGGTTGACTCTGGTTCCCTCTTGTCCTCTGCTCCTAATTGGAGCCTTTCTACCCACATGCTTGGTTCAGTTCCTGCCTGTCAATGTCACAGACTGACAGCGTGTGCATGAAAGACAGCCCATTTGTGGGTCCCACCGGGGAGTGAAAGGAAAAAGGTAACCGTGGATTGGTCTAAGATGTAAGGGTCGAGGTAGGGAGAGATCAAGGACCGGACCAGAGAGTGGTTACAAAGAAAACAAACACCAACCTCCAGCTCCTGGCCAGAAGGCCTTTTAGTTTTAAACCCTATCTGCCCATTCAGGAGCTATCTCACAAGGTTTTTTTTTTTTTTGAGATGGAGTCTCGCCCTGTCCCCCCGGCTGGAGTGCAGTGGTGTGATCTTGGCTCACTGCAACCTCTGCCTCCTGGGTTCAAGCAATTCTCCTGCCTTAGCCTACCTAGTAGTTGGGACTACAGGTGTGCACTACCACCCCTGGCTAACTTTTGTATTTTTAGTAGAGACAGGGTTTTACCAGGTTGACCAGGCTGGTCTTGAACTCCTGACCTCAGGTGATCCACCCGCCTCAGCCTCCCAGAGTGCTAGGATTACAGGCGTGAGCCACCGCTCCCGGCCCTGTCTTACAGTTTCTGTACTTAGTGAGGTTAACTCTAAAATCCTAAAACAGGGTCATTCACACTGTGACCGAAAACAGGGCTTGTCAATGGTGAGCTAGAGGATTCCAAAATCTAGGTCACTCACTTCAACATAACAAATTACAAAGAGAAATTTTAAAATTGCTGTATATGAAAAGTAACAGCAAACTACGCCAAAGGCCAGGTTTTCAATTTCATTACTTAATAAATAAATATTAAAGTTAGCATTTGATTTCCACTGAATAGAGATGCTAGCCAAACAACAGAGAATCTTTCAAAATACTTTAAAAAATATTATCTAGTTCCCCAAAAGAAATCCTCATTTTGAACTCAGGCTTTGCTCAGTGAATGCCTATGACATCTCATGGGGCTGGCGTGAGATTAAATGATATCACAGCTGTGAAAGTATTCCGGAAAAGAGATACAGCACCACATTCATATACATTATAAAAATGAAGCTTTTCAAGTTTTAACTTGGGTACCTATGAATTGTCTGTTGCTAATTTATCATCCCCAAATATTAGTTAAGAGGGCCAGGCATGGTGGCTCACAGTAACCTCAGCACGTTGGGAGCCGAGGCGATCACTTGAGGTCACGAGTTCGAGACAAGCCTGGCCAACGTGGTGAAACTCCGTCTGTACTAAAAATACAAAAACAGAGTGAGGCTCCATCTAAAAAAAAAAAAAAAAAAAAAAAATTAGGTAAAAGATTCACTGGCAGAAATACAAAGCGACGCAGGCACAAGGCTGTCACTGCAGCAAATGTTTAGGAGAAGCTGGTTGAATAAACTGTGATCTCCACGCAGTCGGGGGCTGTGCACCAGCGAAGAAGAGCTCCGTGGCTGGAAGGAGGTTTTCTGATACCCACTGCCAAAGGAAAAGGCACGAAACAACGCAGAGTATCTTCCTTTTATGTAAGAAATGGCGGGAGACTAAAACCCATGTTCTACTTGCTTATATTTGGAAAAGGAAACGTGGATACACCAGCAGCAGATAAAAATGACTTCTAGGGAGGGAGGGAATGGGGGATGGGACAGAGACAGGAGTAGGGGGATGGGACAGAGACAGGAGTAGCCCTCTCTGAGTATGTCTGACTTTGGAACCATGCTAACATCTTCCAAAAAAAAAATTAAAAAACCAACCCCTCAAAATTGAACCCAAATTAAAGCAAATGAACCCAACAGGATACCAAGGTTAGAGGAAGAACCTAGAATTCTGGCCTTTTTTTTTTTTTTTTTGCCAGAATGTGAAAGTAGAGGAGCTGGCCCCTGTCTCTGGCCACGCTTTGGCCCCCTTGCCCTGTGTGTGGCCTCGTGGCTGTGCCTGTGGACACCCCATCTCCAAGCTTGGCAAACAGCCACCCCTTGGTCACAGCAGTGAGACCCCAGGAAGGGCTGCACAGGGTCCTTGGCCCTGGAGCAGCCTCTACAACTGAAAGCTCAGGTTCTGTGGGGTGTATCCTTGGCATGTGCAGGGGTGCCAACATGGGGGCGCCACGCTGGGCCCCTAAAGCACCAGCCCCTTTGCCTGGGTTCTTCCTTTATTTTTTCATTAGGTAAGATCTACATAATAGAAAATTCACCATTTTGACATGAACCGTTCAATGGCATTTACTACCTTCAAAATGTTGTACAGCCACCACTTCTACAGCCTATCAGCCGTCACTCCCACTGCCCCGGCCCAGACCCTGACAACACGAATCTGCTTTCTGTCTCCATAGATTTGCCTGTTCTGGATCTCTCACTGGAGTGTATTCACACAGCATGCAGCCCTTTGTATCTGGTTCTTTTACTTGGTGCAGCATTTCCGAGGCTCGCCCATGCTGTAGCACGGGCCAGTGCGACATTCCATTTTACGGCAAATGTATATATATGTATATATATGCCATTGTATGGATATGTGGTTTGTTGTTCCATTTGTCAGTTGATGAACATTTTGACTGTTTCCAGTTTTTGGCCATTGTGAACAGTGCTACAAACAGCTGTGCGTAAGTTTTTGCTTGAATATCTGTTTTCGTTTCTTGAGTATACACTTAGGAGGGAAACTGTGGCATCCTATGGTAATTCTTTTTTTATTTTAAGATGGAGTCTCGCCCCGTTGCCCAGGCTGAGTGCAGTGGTGCGATCTTGGGTCACCACAACCTCTGCCTCTTGGTTCAAGCAATTCTCCTGCCTCAGCCTCCCGAGTAGCTGGATTACAGGCACGCGCCACCAAACCTGGCTAATTTTTGTATTTTTAGTAGAGACGGGGGTTTCACCGTATTGGCCAGGCTGGTCTTGAACTCCTGACCTCCAGTGATCTGCCCACCTTGGCCTCTCAAAGTGCTGGGATTACAGGTGTGAGTCACTGTGCCCGGCAGTCCTTTGGTAATTCTGTGCTTAACTTTCTGAAGACCACCAAGATGTTCTCCATGGTGGCTGCACAAGTTTACATTTCCACGGGCCACGTACAAAGTTTCCAGTTTATCCACATCCTTGCCAACACTTGCTATTTTCTGATTTTTAAAAACGGTGGCCATCCTACTAGCTGTGAAATGGCACCCCGGTGTGATCTTTTCTGGGTTTTCTGGTGTTTCCTGGTGATCTTTTCTAGGTGGTTCTATTTATATCATCATTATAGACTGCATGTTTGTATGCTCCCAGAATTCCTACGTGGAAGCCCTACCTGCAGTGTGATGATATTTGGAGATGGGGCCTTTGGGAGGTGACTGAAGGTGGGGACCTCATGATATGATAGTGCCTTCATAAGAAGCGACCGGAGAGCTCTCCCTCTCACTCCGTCCTATGTGAGGCACCAGGACAGTGAGAAGCCGGCCGTCTGCAAGCGAGGAAGACAGCCCTCCCTCACCAGAACCTGATGGTGCTGCCACCCAGATCCTCAATTTCCAATCTCCAGAGCTGTGAGAAAATTAATTTCTGTTGTTTAAGCCACCCAGTCAGAGTATTTTGTTATGGCAGCTTCAGCCGATAAATATAATTATGAACTTGTGGATTTTCATCTGTCAGAGGCAAAGACGGTGAAATGCAAACAACATGTTAATACTGGGCAATGGGTTTATGAGTATCTGTTGGGCTCATTCTTAAACAGTTTCATAAGATGTTTAATAGTTCAAATTATAGATTCAGTCCTTAAAACTACAGATTTAGGGCTGGGCACGGTGACTCACGCCTGTAATCCCAGCATTTTGGGAGGTCGAGGCAGGCGGATCACGAGGTCAGGAGATCGAGACCATCCTGGCTAACACAGTGAAACCCCACCTCTACTAAAAATACAAAAAAATTAGCCGGGTGTGGTGGCAGGCGCCTGTAGTCCCAGCTACTTGGGAAGCGGAGGCAGAATGGCGTGAACCCGGGAGGCGGAGCTTGCAGTGAGCCGAGATCGCGCCTCTGCACTCCTGCCTGGGCGACAGAGTGAGACTCCATCTCAAAACAGACAAACAAACAAACAAAAAACCACTATAGATTTAGATTCTTCACTTGTATCACAGGGAGCATCATTGAAAAATGAGCTAGAAAGAAATTTTACAGCATGTTTTAAGATATTCCCCTGCCTCTAGATAAAAAGTACCTAGGCTAGGTGTGGTGGTGTGCACACCTGTGGTCTCAGCTACCCGGGAGGCTGAGGTGGGAGGATCACTTGAGCCCAGGAGGTTGAGGATGCAGTGAGCCATGATTGTGCCACTGCACTCAGGCCTGGGCAACAGGGTGAGACACTGTCTCTTAAAAAAAAAAAAACCCAAAACCCTAAATAACAGGGCTGGGGGTGGGGAGAGCTCACCCAGTTTCCAGAGGCTTCCACCACAGAATCCCTAAACCCAGCATGTGAGGCACCAGGCATGTCACAGTTGGGCTGCCTGTTAGCTTTCTACTTTTTGGGGAAATTCACAGCAGAATTCCAGCCTTTGTAGTAGCCAGAACCCAAATTCCAAGCCTCTTTGGGGCTAGGATAGAGGTATGTGTGAAAAGTCACAAGAACAGTACAAAGAGCTCATACCGTCTTTCTCTAGATTCAACTGTTCACATCTTCTTTCATTTGCTTTATCCTTCGCTCACTCTCTTTCAATACACAGACTTTTAAAAATCTGTCATCATTTAAGAGCAAGCTGTTTATCCCTAACAACTTCAGAGGGTATGTCCTAAGAATGAGGACACCTGTTTCTACAACCACGGCAACTTCAGGCGCTGGAGTTGCAGGAGAACGCCGCAAGGATAAGAGTATTCATCTAAGATGGCTGTCTCATAATTACCATGTATTAGACAGCGAGGTTTATCTAATATATACAGATACAGCATTATTAGACCATTTTCCTCCTCCAGCACAGAATTTAGTATATTAACTTACATGTAGTTATCATGCCTCTTTAGTTTCATTTAATCTGAAACACTTGAATTTTTTATTTTTTTATTTTTTTGAGATGGAGTCTCACCCTGTTGCCCAGGCTAGAGTGCAGTAGTGCAATGTCAGCTCACGGCAGCCTCCGCCTCCTGGGTTCAAGAGATTCTCCTGCCTCAGCCACCCGAGTAGCTGGGATTACAGAGGTGCACCACCATACCCGGCTATTTTTTGTATTTTTAGTAGACAGGGTTTTACCATTTTGGCCAGGCTGGTCTCGAACTTAAGTGATCTGCCCCCCTCAGCCTCCCAAAGTGCTGGGATTACAGGTGTGAGCCACCACGCCCGGCCTACACTGAGATTTTTGAAGAAGAGAGCTGCCTCCCATGGATGGCCCTTGGGGTTTTTGCGATGTCTCCAGTGTTTAACGTGACAGTTTCGAGATGATTTTCCAATCAGTGCCACTCCATGCTTGCCGGTCTGTGAGTGACATTCTACTGTCAAAAAGAGTCCCCCTCCTGTTTATCTCATCGCTGTCCACATGGACTCACCGATGCCGTCATTTTCCAGGGGCTGTAATTCACCTCTGTCCTCGCTTACTTTGGTGCTCAAAGTGAAGAAAGCACTGAGTCTCGCTGGCCCTTTGCGTTTCCATATTAGTTCTAAAGTCAGCTGTCAATTTCTACCTTCCCTGTCCCCCCAAACACCTGCAGAGTTTTGATTTTGAATGAGGCCTTTAATTCCTCTTGGTAATGCTTATAAATTTTCTGTTCACAGGTGCTGCACATCTTTCCTTAGATTTATTCCGAGGTACGTAATCTTTTATGGTGCTTCTTAAATGGTATCTTTAAACATTTTCCATTTTCTAATCCTTTGTTGCTAGTGAATAGAAATACAATTGATTTCTGTATATTGGCTTGTGCCTAGTCACCCTGCTAAGCTCTGTATTCATTCTAATAATAGACCTGTGGGTTCTTCTCAATTTCCAGGTGCACAATCACATCACCTGTGAGCCACAGGCATGGTGGTGTGTGGCGACAATGACATTCAGATGGAAAGCCTACCATCTTTTTGGCCAGGAGAACAAGAGGACGGAGCTGGGGCAACCAGGACTGCCAAGGGGTAAGGTGGGAACACTCCAGAAAGAAGAGAGCCAGTGAGGGAGACCTCAAGTTCTGTGCATAAACTCTGCCCAAGAGCCTGGCTGGCCCCTGAACCATACCTATGGGGGCACACTGAAAGCGGTCTCTGCTGTGATCTGAGCAACCACCAGCACAGGCATGACCAAGTTGGCAGTTTGGGTCTCACCAAGTTAAGTGTCTGCTAAAGCAAAAATATCAACATTAGATGGATGAACAGAACAGGATTTAAGTCTTAAAACGACATCTGTAATACTCAGGATATAATCAAGTTATTCAAAATATGGAAGATATTCATCATCAGGGGCAAAAACAATCATAAGTTATCAACTCAAATATCCCAGATACTGGGATGACTTGACACAGACTTTAAAGCAGCTATTATAATTAGGCTCAATTAGGTTAAAAATGCTCATGTTGAATAAAGATATAGAAAATCTTATCAGATACACAGAAAACATAGTGGAAAACAAGTGGAAATTTTAGAACTAAAACACACATCATCTGAAATTTTAAAATTTACTGGATGAACTTAGACTGGGGATGAGAGAGGAAAGAATCAGTGACCACTGCAATTAGATTAATAGAGATGACCCAATGATCCAATCTCAAAAAGAGAAAAAAGATAAAGAATGAGGTGCAGGCATCTTTGCGGCAATTCCTGAAGGCCTAACACACAAGTAGTTGGAATCTCACAGGAGAGAACAAAGAGAGTGGGGCAGAGAATGTTTTTAGAAGCAGAAAACTTTCCAAATTTGGTGAAAGACATAAATTTACAGATTTCAAGAAGCTCCACAAATTCCAAATATAATAAATATGAAGAAACTCATAGCAAGGATGCTATACCACACACTTGTGAATAATCCACAGGTCAAAGAAGTCAGACTCTCCGATGTGACATGTAAAGGGCCTGGAAGTTGTCACTCCCATCCTCACAGCAGCGACACTGGCAAGAAGAACAAACTGCAAGTCCCAGCTCTGCTTAGAACCATCAGAGAGCTGAGATCACAGGACACACTGCTGCCCCCAAATCGGAGAGGCAGACAGGCAAATGCAGAGAATCACAGTTTACCAGGAACAGAAGATGATGCCAGAGCCTGCAATTGACACGTTATGCCTGGCTTTTAAGAATACTGGAGTCCCCTCCTTATCCTCAGGGGACACATGCTGAGACCTCAGTGGATGCCTGAAGCCTTGAATAATACCCAACCCTATCTGTATTGTTTTTCCCTTTACACGTGTACCTATGATCAAGTTTAATTGATAAGTTAGGCAGAGTAAGGTTAACAATAATAAAA
This sequence comes from Hylobates moloch, assembly GCF_009828535.3. Classification (NCBI taxonomy): domain Eukaryota; kingdom Metazoa; phylum Chordata; class Mammalia; order Primates; family Hylobatidae; genus Hylobates; species Hylobates moloch. Next base: position 93,425,939 of record NW_026652276.1, read on the forward strand.
CAGAACAATTATAACAATACACTGTAACAAAGTTACATGAATGTGGTCTGTCAAAATGTCTCACTGTACTGTATTCATCTCCTTTTGGACCATGGTTGACTGCGGGTAACTGAAACCATGGAAAGTGAAGCCACGGACAAGGGGGACTATTGGACAGGCATGTTAACAGACACACACGCAGTGTGAAGAGCAAGGGGGACTATTGGACAGGCATGTTAACAGACACAAACACAGTGTGAAGATACAAAGTGAGGCCTCAGAACCAGATTCGAATATGGCGAAGGTTTTAGAGTTATCAGCTTGGGAACTGAAATAACTGATTACTATGAGGGTGCGAATGGAAAGGTGGACAGATGGGAACAGAAGCGAGAGATATGCACACTCCAGGAGTGGTACCCAGACATGCCAAAATCAAGAAGAATTCACAAAGTAAATCAGAAAGTATTCTGAACTTCAAGACAATGTTAAAATATCAACACTTTTATCTTGAGATGTGGCTACTACAGCACTTAGGGGAGAAATCTGTTGCTTTACATGCTTATGTTAGGGCCGGGCGCGGGGGCACACACTTGTAAACCCCAGCACTTTAGGAGGCCGAGGCAGGTGGATTGCCTGAGGTCAGGAGTTCAAGACCTGGGCAACATGGCAAAACCCCGTCTCCTCAAAAAAAAAAAAAAAAAAAAAAAAACCAAAAATTAGCCGAGTATGTTGGCACATGCCTGTAGTCCCAGCTACTCAGCAGGGGGAGCTGAGGTGGGAGGATCACTTGAACCCAGGAGGCTGAGGCTGCAGTGAGCCAAGACTGTATCACTGCAATCCAGTATAGGCAACAGAGAAAGACCGTTTCAAAGAAAAAAGAAAAAAAAACCGCTTATAGAAGAGAAAAAATGATCAAAAATCACTGACCAAAGGTACTACCTCAAAGAGCTTAATGAAGAGCTCTTTAAACTCAAGCAGGAGAAAGAAAATAACAAAGATGAGATAACAATGAAATGGAAAATGAATTTTGCAATAGAAACAATTAACAAGGCCAAATGTTGGTTCTTTAAAAATGTCAACAGAATTGATAACCTCCTAAGGGAATTAAGAAAAAGAAAAAAACAAATCTCTTGTATCAGAAATGAAAAAGTTATACTATAGCTCCTTCAAACATTGACAGGTATTAAGAGAATGTTCCAAACAACTTTATGCTAACAGATTGGACATCTTATATGAAATGGACAAACTGCTTTAAAAAATTTAATTTCCCAAAACAGATACTGTATGAAACAGAAAATTTGAATAGCCTTTAAAAAACTGAATTTGTTCTAAAACAACAACAACAATAACAACAACAACAACAACAACAACAACAAAACTTCCCCAAAGGAAAACTCCAGGCCTCGATGGCTTCACTGGTGAATTCTATCAAACACTTAAAGAAGAAATAACACTAACTAATGTGAACTTTTTCAGAAAATCAAACAGGAAGAAATAATTTCCAACTCCTTTTACGAGGCCAGCATCATCCTGGTACCCACACTGACAAGATTACCAAAAAGAAAAATTACAGACCAACTCTCCCCTTGAAAACAGATACAGTATCTTTAACAAAACTTTAGCAATTTAAACCTAACTACCTAAAAAATGTCAATAGAAGACAGACACTATTTTAACAAAATAAGGAAGAAAAAAATACGAATGTTTCAATAGATGCAGAAAAAAAGCATGTGAAAAAATTCAACACATGTTCAGGGCTTAAAAAAAAAATAGACTCTCACCAGACTACAAATAGAAAGGAACTTCCTCAGTTTGATAAAGGGCATCTATGAAAACCCTGCAACTAACATCCTAAGTCATGGTGGAATACTGAGTACTTTCACCCTAACACTGGGTATAAGGCAAGGATGCCCACTTTTACTGCTTCTGGTCAATGCTAAGTTAGAAAGACTAACAGCAAAAAGCAAGACAGCAAGCAAGCGAACAAATGAAACAAATAAAAGACACAGGGACTGGAAATTAAGAAATAAAACAATCTGCAGATCGCCTAACTGTTCGAACACAAAATCCTAAGGAAGCTATAAAAAAGCTAGCGACAGAATCAATCAGTGAGTTTAGCACATTCACAAGATACAAGATTAATGTACAAAAATCAAGTATATGTTTTATATACTGCCAATAAACCAATGGAATCTAAACATTTTAAAAGCAATTCCATTTTTAGTAGTACTAAGAAACATGAATTTTTTTTTTGCCATAACTTTTCATCTTGAAATAATTATAGATGCAAAGGAAGTTGCAAAGATTGCATAGAGAGGTATAGGTGGACCTGCTATGCATTTTCCCCAGTGGTTACATCTTTTGTTCTTATAGTACAATATCAGAACCAGGGAACTGACATTGGTACAATTGTGTGTGTGTGGTTCCATGCACTCTATCACCTGTCTAGATTTGTGTAACCACCACTGCAATCAAGAGACAGAACTGTCCCACAACGGTCTCCCTCGTGCTACCAATTTATAGTCACAGCCATCCTCCTTCTTCTGCCATCCCTAATCCCTTGGCAACCACGAATCTGATTTCCATCTCTAGAATGTATAGTCACTAATCTGTTTTCTGTTCCTATAGTTTTGCCTTTTCTAGAGTGTACTTAAAGTGAAACCATACAGCATGTGGCTTTTTTTTTTAAAAAGAGACAGGGTCTTACTTACTGTGTTGCCCAGGATGGAATGCAGCGGCATGATCATGGCTCACTGCAAACTCTCCTCCCAGGCTCAAATGATCCTCCTGCCTCAGCCTCCCAAGTAGCTGGGACTATAGGCGCATGCCACCACGCTTGGCTACTTTTATTTTTTGTAGAGATGGGATCTTGCTATGTTGCCCAGGCTGGTCTTAAACTCCTGGGCTCAAGCCATCCTCCCGCTTTGGCCTCCCAAAGTGCTGGGATTACAGGTGTGAGCCCCTGTGCATGGCAGCATGTGGCCTTTGGAAGTTGGCTTTTTTCACTCAACATAGTGTCCTTGGGATCTGCCCACACTGTTGCATGTGTCAGTAGCTTGCTCCTTCTTACTGCTGGTAGAATTCCATGGTCTGAACGTGCCACAATTTATGTAACCATTTACCAATCTGGAGACATTTTGGTTGCTTCTGCATTTTAGCTATTACACATAAAACTCTGTGAACATTCATGTACAGGTGTGGTGTGGATGTAAGTTTCATTTCTCTAGGGTAAATGCCCGGGAATGTGACTGCCGGGTTGTATAAGTGTATGCTTATTATTATTATTTTTTTTAAAGAAACTGCCAAACTGTTTTCCAGAATGGTTGTACCCTTTTACCTCCCCAGCAGTGATGAATGAGACCCAGTTTCTCAGTATCCTCACCAGCGTTTGTTATTTTCACTATTTTCTATTGTATCTGTTCTAATAGGTGTGTAGTGCTATCTCATGGCAGTCTGACTCTGCATCTCCCTTAATTGGCAGTGACTCAGTGGCTGGAGAGGCTGGATGTCTTCTTGTGCTTATGTGCCATCGGCATGTCCTCTTTGGTGAAATCACTTCATATCTTTTGCTTATTTTCTGCTTGGATTGTTTTCATACTAGTGAGTATTGTTTTGAGAGTTCTGTTTTCTAGATAATGAGTCCTTTGTCAGATATGTAGTTGGCAAATACTTTTCTCCCAGTCTGTAGCTTGTCTTTTCATCCTCTTATTAAGAGGATCTGGGCAGGGCATGGTGGCTCACCCCTGTAATCCCAGCACTTTGGGAGGCCAGGTCAGGAAGATCCCTTGAGCTTAGGGGTTCGAAACCAACCTGGGCAACATAGTAAGATCTCATCCCTACTTAAAAAAAAAAAAAAAATTAGCCAGGTATGGTGTTACGTTCCTGTAGTCTCAGCTATTAGGGGACGCTGGGGCAAGAGGACTGCTTGAGCCCAGGAGACTGAGGCTACAGTGAGCTATGATCACACCCACTACACTCCAGTCTGAGCACTCCAGAGTGAGACCCTGACTCAAATGGAGAACGTTTGCAGAGCAAACATTTCAAATTTTGGTGAAACAAAAATGACCTTTTCTCAAAATTTAATTTCAACGGATCACTAGGGTGTCATGTCTAAGAATTCTTCACCAAGTTCTAGGCCTCAAGGAGTTTCTACTGTGATCTTCTCTCAAGTTTTAGAGTTCTGCGCTTTACACTGAAATCTGTTAACTCAGTTTGAATTAATTTTGTGTAAGAGATTTAGGTCAAGGTTCACTTTTTCTTCCCTACAGAGACAGTTACTCCAGCACCCTTTGTTGAAAAGGCTCTCCTTCTTCACTGAGTTGCTTCTGCCCTTGGCTGCAATCAGTCGGGTGTGCTGGCGGGGAGGGATCCACGGGTCTGTCCAGTGACCTCGTGTCTCTCCCTGCCCCAGCACCACACAGGTCTGACCACTGCAGGGAGACAACAGGCCTTGGAATCAGGGAGAGTGGCCCCTCCCACTTTATTCTATTTTAAACATTTTTGGCCATTCCAGTGCCTTTCTAGATAAATTTTAGAATAATCACATCTATGTCTACAAAAGATCTTGCTGAGATTTTCATAGAAATTGTGTCAAATCTGTGTATCAATCAGGGGAGAACAGACATCTTGACAGCGTTGAGTTTTCCATGCACACAGCACATCCCTCCATTTGTTTAGATCTCATTTCTTGAGTGTTTCGTGCTTCTGATCAAACAAGTCCTCTTGATGTTGTGTTAAATTTACACCATAGTATTTCATTTTTAAAATGACTTTAAGATGGTATTGCATCTTAAATTTCTGTTTCCATGTGTCCATTGGTCATTGTTAGTCTATAGAAGTAAAATTTATATTTTGTATATGGATCTTGTATCCTGTAGCCTTGCTAAACTGACTCATTAGTCTATGACTTTTCTGGTAGATTCCTTGGGATTTTCTGTGCCATCTGCCAACAGGAACAGTCATATTTCTTTTTCCTCTGATATGTCTACCCTGCATTTCCTTTTCTTGCCTTACTGCACTGGCTAAAACAGGAAATTTTTTAAAAATGTGAACAATTTCTTTACTGAAAACTGCAGAACACTTGGGCAAAACACTTGAAACCTAAATAATTGGAGAGTTATGTCATATTCATGAACTGGAAGATTCAACATTGTTGTTTATGCTCCCCAAATTGATCTAGATTCAATACCAATCTCAATACAAATCCCAGCAGGCATTTTTTTTGGTAGAAATTGACAAGCTCATTTTAAAATTTATCTCTTCAAAACACCACAGAATAACAAACCATTTTATAAAAGAAGAACAACGTTTTTATAATACCAAATTTCAACTTGCTAGAAAGTGATAGAGTTTAGCATTGGCAACAGAAAAGACATATGGATCAACTGAATAGAAATGAGAGTGCAGAAAAAGGCCCCCACATATATGGCCAATTGATTTTTAAAAAATTGACAAAGCAACTCAAATGAGGAAAGGAAAGGTTTTCAACTAATGGTGCTGGAAAAACTGGTGATCTGCACAGAACTTAAAAAAAACTCTCATTTGGAGGATCAAAAAGTAAAAAAAGGACATTGACTCTAACCATCTCCTATATAAATCTAATTCAAACTGGATCACTAAAACTAGACTTAAAAAAACATAGGATGTCAGGTATGGTGGCTCACATTTATAATCCTATGAGTTCGAGACCAGTCTGGGCAACATAGTGAGACCTCATCTCTACAAAAAATTTTTAAAAATTAGCCAGGTGTGGTGGCACATGCCTATAGTCCCAGCTACTCAGGAGGCTGAGGCAGGAAGATCTCTTGAGCCTGGGAGGTCGAGGCTGCAGTGAGCCACAATCGTGCTGTACTACAGCCTGAGTAAGACCCTGTCTCAAACAAACAAACAAAAACATAGGACAGGATCTTTGTGATCTTGGGTTAGGAAAAGATTTCTGTGCTGTCAGAATTCTAAGATGAGCCTCGATGACACACGCCCCTGTCTTTCCCTGGAGTGTGGAAGGGACCTGGGAATATGATGGAACATCACTTTTGTGATTTGGTTACTTTAACTTAGTCAAAGAGGAGGTGCTCTTGGGCCAGGTGTGGTGGCTCATGCCAAGGTGGGAGGATCCCTTGAGCCCAGGAATTTGAGGTCGGTCTGGGTAACACAGTGAGACCTCATCTCTATTAAAAATTTAAAAAGTAGCTGGGTGTGGTGGCACATGCCTGTAGTTCCAGCTACTCAGGAGGCTGAAGTGGAAGGTTCTCTTGAGCTGGGGAGTTCGAAGCTGCAGTGAACCGTGATTGTGCCAGTGGCACTCCAGTCTCGGCAACAGAGCGATACTCTGTCCCAAAAGGGGGGAAAAAAGGAGGTGATCTTGGCAGGCCCGATCTCATCAGGTGGGCCTTTTATAAAAGAGGTGCTCTCCTGCTGACCTAGAAAAAAGCACACAGCCGTGTTGTGAGGAGGAGCCATGTGGCAAGGAAGTGAGGGCACCCCTAGGAGCTGCCAGCTAGTAAGAAAATGGGACATCAGTCAGATGACTGCAAGGAAATGAACTCTGCCAGTACCGGTGAGCTTGAAAAAGGATGACAAGCCTTAGATGAGAACATGGCCAGGTGCACCAGCCTGTGAGGTCCCGAGCAGAGCACGTGGGGAACTCTGGATGCCCAGGCTCCTGACCCACGCACACTGGGAGATCATTACATCTGTGCCGTTTTAAGTTGCTAATTGGTGGTAATCTTTTCATCCAGCAACAGAAAACCTTTAGCATTTCTTAGGGCAAAATAACCATGAAGCATAAAGGAAAATGTCATCTTCCCTGCACATTCTCAGCCCCAGGGACCTCTTGCTCTTAGTACGTACTGAATGCTTGCTGAGTCAATGAAGACGTGTTTTTTTCAAACCTGACTTTTTAAATGGCAGCTTAAATATTTTTTCCTTTAATAGCTCAGTGGTTCTCTGACTCCTGTTTGCTGTCCCCACATCAGAATAGCAATAATAAGGAATGATTCTTCCTTCCCCCTGCAAATGTAGCTGCCTGGTTAACACAGAACACAAACTCTACAGACTTAATAAATGTCTGGAAAACCTCTTGCTTGGGGATGAGTCACTCCCTAACTCAAAACCAACAGGATGAGTCAGCAGCTGTTGCTTCAGGCTCTTTATGGAAAGCCCCTCTATTTTTACTATCCTATTCTTAAACAAAGACAAAAACCCAAAAACTCAACGTCTCCCAAACTGTCGATGCTTACAGTATTAGAAATGAAAACTCAGAGCATTTAAGAAAACAAAGCTTTAGGGCCGGGTGCAGTGGCTCACACTGTAATCCTAGCACTTTAAGAAAACAAGGCTCTGCAAACACTTATCTCGTTTGCCATCCAAGTGATGACATCCTTATATGTCGTGTGGCCTCTGAAAAGCTCCACTGCAGGCTTGCACGTGAAAGAGGGTGTAAAGGGCAGACACTGTCTCAGCAGTTTCATGTGTTCTGTGCTGTCAGGATTCTAAGATGAGCCTCAATGACACACACCCTGTGCAATTTCTTCCCCTGCAGCGTGGGAGGAAGCTGGAGTGTGATGGAACGTCTCTCCTGTGATTGGGCGACTTTCAGCTAAGCCAAAGGGAGGTGATCTTGGTGGGCCTGATCTAATCAGGGGAGCCTTTCAAGGAACCTGGCGGAACCCTTGAAAGGGTCTCGGGGGCCCCCACAGCACACTTGGAGGAACCCCTGTGCTAGAGAGGTTGGTGCCTGTGTAGCAGCGTGCCCCTAACGGCAGGGTCACAGCCCTAGGCTGAAAGCGAACAGTGCCCATCTCTCATTCAGTGGATAATCAAGTGCAGTTTACTCATCTAATAGAACACCACAGAAGAATGGATATGAGAGGGTTATCACCGCATGTATCAACATGATGGGTCTCTGCTGGGGGCAGTGGCTCATGCCTATAATCCCAGCGCTTTGGGAGGCCGAGGTGGATCACTTGAGGTCAGGAGTTCGAGACCAGCCTCCTAATATGGTGAAACACCGTCTCTACTAAAAATACAAAAATTAGCAGGGCGTGGTGGTGGGCGCCTGTAATCCCAGCTAATGAGGAGGCTGAGGCAGGAGAATCACTTGAACCCAGGGGGCGGAGGCTGCAGTGAGCCGAGATCACACCACTGCACTCAGCCCTGGGCCACAGAGCAAAACTCTGTCTCAAAAATAATAATAATAATAATAAAAAAATTTTAAAAACCCCATGATGGATCTCAAAATATAACGCTGAAGAAGTAAGTCATAAAATGGTTATACTGTCCTTATTTACATGAAGTTAAAACACAGACAAAAGGAAACAAAGTGCTAGCTGTAAGAACTCACACCTACCTCGCACTCCCTATGTGCCTGCACTGTTCTAAGGGCCTCCCCCATATCACCTTCATTCTCACAATACTCACGGGTGTGTTATTACTGTTCTGTCCTTGTGACAGATGGTAAGACTGAGACAAAGTGGTTAAATAACATGCCCAAGTGGTGAGTTACTACTGTTTAGGAATAGGTGGTAAAAAGACAAGTAAAAGGAAAGGAATAATTAGCCAAATACCAGAATAGTGGTGACGCTCGGGTGGTGGTAGTGGCGCACATGGGGTTTATGAATTACCGTTGATGTTTTTCATCTGAGTGGCAGGTTCAGAGGTGTTTGTTCACGCTGTTTCACGCTGTGCCTATTTTTTCAGACCCTCTTCTGTAGTCATACAGGATAGGAGAGAGATGTATACACTTCAGAATTTTAAAAAGAGCAAAAGAGAAAAAACACAGAGCAAAGGGCATGAAAAAACAGTCCTTAGGGCTGGGCCGCTCCCTCCAGGCAGTTTCTGCAACGGGTGCAGATGCCGTCCAATGCAATTGTCCGCCCCTGTCTCAGAGCCCCATGGCCAGCTAAGGTCCTTTGAAAAGGGCTCTGCTCCCTGCTTTCTGCCACCCGCTCCTGCCAAGCAGGCTGTGTAGGCTGGAAGCCACCAGTGGCTTTGTCACATGACCACAAACGCATAAAAATGACAGGAACACTCAGTTTTAAAAGTATTTTTTAAAATATAAAAACACTAGGATGTCAAGGTTGAGGAACTGAAGTTCAAGAGCTTCAAGGCCTCTGCTGGCAATGTGTAGCTTGGGTGTGTGGACAAAGAGAGCCCCACGTGATGGACGGGCTTTCTTCCCATCGCTCGCCTCTGCCTGGGGAAGGAGTGGAGATTGAAGACACACCCAACGCGTGCAGAGTCCAGGCAGGAGGGCACACACCAGCACGAGCTGCTCAGGCTCGCCTCCCAGCAGCGCTGCCTCCCGAGGTCCACAACCTGCTGTGTTCTGCACAGGCTCGACTCAATAGAATGCCTTACCAGTACCCCAGGGGGACACCAAGTCAGAGGATCTGAACTGGCTCATTGCCAATCACCCAGGAGATCAAAGCAATCAATGTCAGCAGTCTTTCCCGGACGCAGTGGTAAGCACCTGAGAACCACACAGGCCCTTCCGCCCGTCAAATCAACACAGCGGCTTCACTTCCTTCTGGGCACAGCCTATTCTTCATTCCAAAGACCTAAGATAGCTATGGCACCATGTCATATCAGGGCGTCCCTGACAAGCACTGCACCAGAGCCTGTGAAGACTTTCCACACACATCCCTCAAGCAGGACAGACCTGTCACTGTCCCTTTAAGCCTTCCCAACCTCCACCCTTCAAATCCATCTCCATTTCCTTCTACAGGCAGCTTATCCAGAGCTAAGTTTAGCTACGACCATTTCTAATCTTTCCTCTAGGGACAGCGTTGAGCTCCCTACTGCTGGACCGTCCCAGCCGCGTGGCTTTACCAAGTCACCAGAGGTTTGCTTGTCTGCAAGAGGCTGGCGACACGAGGAACAGAAGTTGTCACATCCTCACAGCAATGTGGCTTCTTTGGTGGGGAGTTGGGGGTTCTGGCTGGCATGTTCCCCACTCCAGCTCCTCCCGTCCTTCCCACAGTCTTGACGAAGTTGCTTGCTCTCAGTCCTCACAGTTCGTGGGTCATTTTGGGACAGCATGTTGTTTTAGACCCAAAACAATGACATGTAAACGGAGTCACGAAGGTAGCATGCATCTCATAGAAAGCATTTCCTACACACCTGGCTCTCAGCTGTGGGGCTCCTCTTAGTATTATGCGGATGGGAGACAACAACAGCCACCTCACCGAGCCACCGTGCACAGCACTGCGCAAACAGGCTTCCGGCACAGCAGCCCCGGCTCAGCTACCTCCCAGCCGCGGATGGCACAGCCCCTCTCTGGGCCTCAGTTTCCTCTTCTATGAGGTGAGAGCCACTACCCCACGCTCACCGAGCCGTCTGCTGGCTATGCCTAGATGGCACGGGGTGGGCACGCAGATGGAAGCTGTGACTTCCCTGAAACCAGACATCTGTGCCACGCAGACTCCCAAGGACGGCTGACTTCATGGCAGAATTTGAGATATTTCAGAAGCCTAGTACAAATAAAGAAGAAAACCAGAAACTTTTTTCTAAAACCTGATGCAATTCGGACAACTAAAAAGAGCCAGAACGGACAGCATCGCCCTCCAGAATTGTCACTACCTCATCTACCAAATTCCTAGGATAGAAACAGTTCCCACTTTACACAGGGCACGTTCCCAAACCAGCCTCTCAGGCCGGAACCCAAAGACAATTTCACAGGATTTACAATTTGCAGCTATTGGTTCTCCTTTGACCGAATCCTTGAATTTGCTTAAAAAACAATGACGAGTTGACAAGATGGGCCACTGGAAAATGAAAAGAGCATCGGCACTGAAACGTGAAGAGATGACCAACTAATGCTGCTTTCATACCCTGGATAGTGCTGAGTACCAAACAGCTCTTTAGATCACAACATAAAATTCAGCTTCCAGCTGGTCCAGTTTTCCCATCTGTTGTATCCACAGAATGTCCAAATGTAAGGGAAAAATGTGGAGTGTCCAGCTGCCCACCAGTCACCAGTACCACACCCTAACCTCACTGAGGCCTCCCAGCACTCACACAGAACACTCGCAGAGAAGTGGGGCTCCATCCACATTCCTTACCTTCATTACTGTCTCTACCTCCAGCCCCTCAAAGAAAAAAGCTAAAGCGGCAGAGAAACTTGTGAAAACAAGACATGCCAAAAATACCGACTCAAAATACCAAAAGCTCTGACCCTGAGGTGGAGGGGTCAACACAGGCTTCGTTTCTAGGAGAAGTTATGAGGGCTTTGCGTTCTGCACTGCTAAGAAACACCACCCTGACTTAGGGTGGTCACAGAAGGTGCACATGGCGGGGCCGGCGTGCACCCACCACTCACTCCAGGCACTGCGCGACTGCTGCTGGACACACACGATCCCACTGAATCCAGACACGGTATGGCGGTTCCCACTTTCCTCACTGAGGAAACCAAAGCTTAGACGTTAACTTGGCCAAGGGCAAAAATGCTACTTAACTCCAAAGTCCAGGCTCTGAACCCACCCGTGTGCGGGGCCTGAGGTGTGAGTAGCCTAACTGTGGACTACAAAAGCAGTTCCAGCATGCCTTCTATTCTGGAGTTAGATCCAATGACATTTCCTGAAAATTACATTTACAAACCCAAAAAAGGACAACAATCCCCTTCCGGATAAGACCCCAATGCCAGGAAGCACAGAGCAGCAGGACGATGAGAGGATAAATCATTTGGAAAGAAACCACGCTGCCCGGGTGGAGGAACGCCAGAGGGAAGGAGGCCCCATGTCCTCCCTCCCGCAGGAAGTGCACCAGGCCCGTCCTCTCCACCCAGGCTGTACAAAAGGGAGGAGGAGCACTCAGGGCGGCCTCCCATTCACCACACACCCAGTCAGCGTGGCTCCGAAGCAGGAGAGGGCCAGCTCTGAGCCCTGCTCATGGAGCCATTGGTGCTGCGGCGGGGAGAAGAGGCCACAGGCGGGGACGCCCCAGACACTCCCGTGGGGCCCGTGCCAGGATCTCCTGCTCCTCAGAAAGAGCCCTTGTGCTGCCTCTCGGCTATTGCGGCCACCAACAGCCCTGCCGGCCACAGGCCCAGGACTCAGCGTGCCGTCCCTCCAGGACGCAGACCGGGGCTCCCTACCAGCCTTGAGTGAGAGACCACAAGCAACCTCCAAAGTCATCTTCCCCTCTCTTCTCAGAAGCATTTCTCGAATATTCTGCTGACAAGAGGTTAGCAGGACTTCACAAGACACCCCAACACACACACACACACACACACACACACACACACGTGGTCTCAACACAGTTCAGAAGACACATTTGCCTTCCCAGGCCTGTGGGAGGAGTGCTGTGAGGCTGAGCCATAGCCCGGCTTGCTGACGGCACAAATGCGGTGCGCCCTCACCACAGTTTGTTTGCTTCATCGGGCGGAGAAGGCCGAGTTCCAGTTCAGGGAGCCCACAAAGGAGCTCTTCCTACGGCCCTGCCAACCGCCTGAGCAAAGGTCTTGTCTGGAAAAGCTCCCCGAGCTCCCTCAACCCCAGCAACAGTGCTGCTCTGTGGCTGAGGATGAAGCTCCAGTCCATGTCCCAAGCAGTGTCTCAATTCTCAATGGTCCTGTAATCTGAGGCTAGCTCGAAACAAAAAACAATTATTTTAAGGTCTCAAATATGCAGAAAGAGCTGCAGTGAACATATTTACACTTCCCAAGGATAGGCATCTAAGGAAGATCTCTGATGCCAGTGTCCCTGTGCCTGTGTGTCGTTCAGTATTTATTATCACTGTTTATCACTGACTGTGCCATCATACTTCCAAATTTGGCATTTTCACTGACTACTCAGAATCAGCCTAAAAAAAAAAAAGTCACATTAGTTAACTTCAGCCGTAAAAAATAAATTACCTTACCAAACAAATCAGGCTAAACAAAATGGTCCTGGCTTGTCACCAAAGGAGACAACTTCAGTCAAAAGAGCCCAGCAAAATCACAGCTCAAGACAGAAAGTGAAGGTCTCAATGAAATGACTTCTGTGAAACTGGCCAAGAAATCAGAGATCAAACCTCAACCGGTAACCAAACTTCTTGATCAATTCCCTGTCTTTTTTCTTTGCATTAGAAAATCAGATGTGAAATAAATATCCAATCAGCTTTCTTCCTTCAAGAACTGGTGCCAGCCATGAAGAACCTGTAACGGGACCTCTGTGTGCAGAATGCCCCCTGCAGGAGTTGTCCCTCCTGGAACAGTCTGTGAGCACAGGGACACGCTTTTGGGGAACCTCCTTGGATCAGTGCTGGGGACTTGTTCAGGAATAGGCAAATCACACACGAGCCACCGCACACGAGCAGCAGGGGTCTCTCAGGCAAAGGGGACACTTGGAAGGTGCCAATAAATTGCTTCTCCAAGCAGCAGGTTTGCCACCTTCTCGGAGGATTCTGCTTGGTATTTCCGAAAATTTGTAAAGCTCAGTAATAAAGTGAATTTTGCTTCTTGAAGCTCAGTTATTAGCTTGTCAGGGAAGATACAATATTTTATGCATCCTATATTAAAATCGTAGATGTTCTTTTTAAAAAGAGAATAGTCATTGAGAAGCCACAAGTACAGATTTTTTTTAAAACACACACCAGGGCCGGGCGCGGTGGCTCACGCTTGTAATCCCAGCACTTTGGGAGGCTGAGGCGGGCGGATCACAAGGTCAGGAGATCGAGACCACGGTGAAACCCCGTCTCTACTAAAAATACAAAAAAAAATTAGCCGGGCGTAGTGGCGGGTGCCTGTAGTCCCAGCTACTCGGGAGGCTGAGGCAGGAGAATGGCGTGAACTCGGGAGGTGGAGCTTGCAGTGAGCCGAGATTGCGCCACTGCATTCCAGCCTGGGCGACACAGCAAGACTCCGTCTCAAAAAAAAAAAAACACACACCAGAAAGCAGTTCCTGGTGAGCAGCCTCAGCTGATTCTGAAATAATGGGAAAAGGAGGGTAATCTCAATACAGCAGAGGAAAGTTCACTCTGTATTCCATTGTCACTGACATCGCAACTCTACACCAAGTTTACTGAGAAAGACAAGTCACTCCTCTCCAAAAATGGACTTTTACTAAAATCATCATCAAGCTCGCCATCATTAAAAGATCTGGATTCTTATAAAATGTTGGATATGAAGGAAAAAATATTACTTTTTGTAGTAAAAATCACCCATAGAGCAAAATTCCAGCTCTTGTCAGCACTATTCACGCATTTATCTTTCCTTTCAAACACTGCATCCAAATGCTCACAGCAGCATTGTTTCTAATAATCAAAAAGTGGAAACAACTGGGCACGGTGGCTCACGCCTGCAATCCCAGCACTTTGGGAGGCCGAGGAGGGCAGATCACTTGAGGTCAGGAGTTCGAGACCAGCCTGGCCAATATGGTGAAATCCTGTCTCTACTAAAAATACAAAAATTAGCCGGGCGTGGTGGCATGCGCCTGTAGCCCCAGCTACTCAGGAGGCTGAGGCATGAGAATTGCTTGAACCCAGGAGGCAGAGGTTGCAGTGAGCCGAGATCATGCCACTGCACTTCAGTCTGGGTGACAGAGCGAGACTCTTGTCTCAAAAAGAAAGAAAAAAAAAAAAACAAAACCCAGATGTCCATCATACAACTAGTGAAGAGATAACACAAAATGTGGTTTATCCATACAACGGAACGCTATTCAGCTACAAAAAGAGAATTCTGACACAGGATGAAGCTACAATGTGAGTGAACCTCACATCCATTCTGCTAAGTGAAAGGCACCAGGCACAGGCGACCACATGTTGCACAGTTCCATGTATAGAAAACATCCAGAAAATCTAGAGAGACAGAGAGGATGAGAGCTGCCGGGGCTGGGCACTGGGGTAAGTGCAGAGGGCAGGAGGGGCCTTACCGCAGGATGGAGATGTTTTAAACCGGTTTATGGGCTGCACAGCTTGGTAAATTTACTAAAAGTCATTGAATATTCACTTTGAAAAACCCAAGTGATCTACTTAAGAATGCCCCTCTTTTGCTCACACTGAGAATTAATCATCTCCCATGGGCAGTTAAACCCAATCCTAGCAGGTTGAGCTAGGTAGCTCAACACTGGCTCGGGTCTAAGAGTTATTTTAGAGGCTCACACTTTTCAGAGCAGGTAAAGCTCCAATTATAAAGCCTGTTCCAGGGCTGTTTTCATCTTTACTAATCCTCGGTCATTTAACAAAATAGCGGCAGGAAGTTAGGCGGATTGTGAATGGCAATGGAAAAGAAACCTGGAGCAGAGCATCCCTAATGGAGCTGCGGCTTCTGGGGGCCACCTCCCAGCTGGTGCCTCTGCACCCACAGTAAATGGAAAGCAGGGGAGGACCAGCCCATCCTATGTTGTGGAGGACAAAGTGGACCCTCCTTCTGTTGCTCACAGGAGTCAGGCCTCTCAGAATCCCCAGGAAGGCAGGCGGAGCTGGGTTCTGGCC
Source organism: Hylobates moloch (assembly GCF_009828535.3). NCBI lineage: Eukaryota > Metazoa > Chordata > Mammalia > Primates > Hylobatidae > Hylobates > Hylobates moloch. The sequence goes on from NW_026652276.1 coordinate 93,441,326, forward strand.
TCGGAGAGCCCCCAGGAAGGAAGGCAGAAGCGGGGCTCCTGGCCTGGTGTTGCTGCTTGTCTGGGGCTTCCCAAAGGGCACCCAGGCCCTTCCTTGCTGAGAGCTCTGAGAGGAAGCAAATCACCTCTCCCCAGAGGCCCACTCCGCAGTAGGGGCCTGCGCTGCTGCCCACATGCCTATGCAGCAAGGTTTAACTCATTTTCTCAAATGTATTTATTGTCAAAATCCTTTTTCACGTAAGACCAAAAACTTCTTTACTCCCTCTTAAGAGTTAGAAAAAAGCCCTCTTTACAATGAGCCTTTCTGAACAAAAGGAGGAAAATCATGATCTTTATAATTTATTAGAACATTCTGGTGTCTGACTGCAAGTATATCAAGATATCCTAAAACTGAGGTAGAGAGATGGTAAGGATTAGGAGACATCAATCAGAAAAACAATACACGAAGGGGCGGGGGGGAAGAGGAGAGGGAAAGAGAACGAGGGAGAGGGAAAGAACGAGGGAGATGGAGAAAGGGAGAGAGAGAGAGGCAGAGACAAGGAGAAGGAGAGAGGGAGAGGGAGAGAGGGAGAAGGAGAGAGGGAGAAGGAGAAAGGGAGAAGGAGAAAGGGAGAAGGAGAAAGGGAGAGGGAGAGAGGGAGAGAG
>NW_026652276.1:93442069-93521636 GCF_009828535.3 Hylobates moloch
GGGGAGAGGGAGAGGAGGAGGGGGAGAGGGAGAGGAGGAGGGGGAGAGGGAGAGGAGGAGGGGGAGAGGGAGGGGGGAGGGGGAGAGAAACAGGTGGAGGGAGAGAGGAAGTAAGCAGGGTAGAGAAGGGGGAAGAGAAGGAGGGAGAGAAGGGGGAAGAGAAGGAGGGAGAGGTGGGGGACGCGGGGGAGAGGGAGGGGAAGGAGGTGAGAGGGACAGAGGAGGGAGGGGGAAGGTAGGGCACCCAGGCCAAGGGAGAGGCCGCTGGAGTTCTCAGAACTACTCTGGCAACTTTTCTGTAAGTTTGAAAGTATCTCAAGACAAAAAGTTTAAAAAATTTAGAGTACAATCTGAGACATTTTGTGTTCGTGAGCATGAGCGCAAACACTGCCTGGTGAAGGTGATTAACAAGATTTCCAGAAAGGCCGCTGTCAAATGCCCGCTCAGAGTTTATTCCATGAGTCTCTTCTACTAGGTAAGAATGAGAAAGCCTGGGCTTGTCCAGGAAACCAAAGCTTCTTCTAAATGTGCCTTTCCTGCACAAAATGCCTCCCTCACAGGCTCTGCTTTTCCTGTCGCCTGGAACGAGAAAGCTCCCTGGGCAGGCTAGGCCGGGACCTCTGCACTGAGATCCCCACTCAGTGGCTTCCATGGCTGGCAGAGAGCGAGGGAGACGGAGAGAAAAGGAGCTCAGCTGAGCTGTTGCTTTAGAGTCTTGGTTAACATGAATCCAATTACGCACCCTTCTTTCCTATAGCGACACTACAGGGGCATGAGAACAGGGTGCGCCCCTAAAGCGAAGCTTGCCTATACTTTCTAGAAGTCTTTCTAAGGCTGCTGTGCTGGTGTCCTCTGATTGGTTATTTTTAATCATTTTGGTTTTGAGACAGGGTCTCACTCTGTTGCCCAGGTTAGGGGGCCGTGGTGCAATCATGGCTCACTGCAGCCTTGAACTGAAGTGGGCTCAAGTGATCCTCCCGCCTCAGCCTCCTGAGTAGCTGGGACCACGGGCACGTGCCACCTATCCCCAGCTAATTTTTTTTTTTTTAATAAAGATGGGATCTCACTATGTTGCCCAGGCAGGTCTCAAACTCCCGGGCTGGAGTGATCCTCCCATCTCAGCCTCCCAAAGTGCCAGGATTCCAGGCGTGTGCCTCCGCATCCAGGCAGTCTGGTTTATTATTCACAGAGAAGTACATCTTATATTGCTGACCAGAGGAGAGTTGAGATTCTGTATGAAGTCTATTTGCTCAATTACCTGAATCCTCTGAGATGCCCCAGTAGGCCAGTTTTCACAGTGGTTGTGGTCGGGCTCAGCGTTTACTTCACAATCCAGACTCCTGGGCTTTGTCTCTGACATATGAATGAATGATCTCCTCTGCCATGGCTTAGGGAGCCAGGGCCTGTCAGTTGGTCTCATCAGAGCCGAGGCTGCCCTCGAGGTGGGGTTCTGTCTGAATGCATCTGAGTTTTTCTTTATTTCTCTGTAAACTAGGTGAGCTGGGTGAACCCAGTAGCTTCAGCCACAGCTGGGACCTGAGGCAGCATCTGAAATCCCTCTCATTCTCCCAGCATGAGTCGGCGGACCCTGAAGGGAACGCTGAGACTGACCACAGCTGGACTTGCGCTGCCTCGTCCTCTTAGTGAATGAGGTCCTCAGAGGCTTAAGCACGCGTTAGTTATCCAAAATGCTTCTGTTCAGGCGAATGCACGAAGCGTTGAGGTAGGTCAGCTGCATTTTGTATGGTGGAAAAGTGATAACCAGTTTGCTTTTTGTGTTATGACGAAAATGAAAACCTTTCCTTAAAGGAAAGGAAGCATAATCTCAGAAATCTGGATCCAAGGAATCCCAAATAACACCCCCAAATTTTAATCCTTGACATTCATAATCACTTGGATTAAAATCTAAGGAAAAAAAAAAATCACAGGCTGATGGCAAGAGTCAATACAGTAGACTTTTTTTTTTTTTTTTTTTGAGACGGAGTCTCTCTCTGTCGCCCAGGCTAGAGTGCGGTGGTGCAATCTTGGCTCACTGCAAGCTCTGCCTCCCGGGTTCACACCATTCTTCTGCCTCAGCCTCCCGAGTAGCTGGGACTACAGGCACCCGCCACTGCGCCTGGCTAATTTTTTTGTATTTTTAGTAGAGATGGGGTTTCACTGTGTTGGCCAGGATGGTCTCGATCTCCTGACCTCGTGATCCGCCCGCCTCGGCCTCCTAAAGTGCTGGGATTACAGGTGTGAACCACTGCGCCTGGCCTACAACAGGAAGACTTTGTTAAATGAATGAGCGCGCAGGGAAGAGCAGGTGCTTTGTGAACTTGAGAGCTTCACTTCCGAATCCTGACTCCAACATTCAATTAAAGGTAAAGAAAACCAGCAAGACGAGGTAGGGAGTTCTGTATCCTGGTTTTTTTTTTTCTTCTTTTTATTTTTTCTTTATGAGACGGAGCCTCACTCTGTCACCCAGGCTGGAGTGCAATGGCATGATCTTGGCTCACCGCAACCTCCGCCTCCTGGGTTCAAGCTATTCTCCTGTCTTAGCCTCCTGAGTAGCTGGGACTACAGACGTGTGCCAATACACCCAGCTAATTTTTGTTGTTTAGTAGAGACGGGGATTTCACCATGTTGGCCAGGCTGGTCTTGAACTCCTGACCTCGTGATCCAGCGCCCCATTGGCCTTCTAAAGTGCTGGGATTACAGGCGTGAGCCACTGCGCCCGGCTCCACATCTACTTTTTTTTTTAAATTGTAGTAAAAAACATATTGACATAAAATTTACCATCTTAATCATTTTAAAATGTACAGTTCAGTGGTGTTAAGCATATTAACGTTGTGAAACAGATCTCCAAAACTTTTTCATCTTGCAAATCTGAAACTTCGCACTCATTAAACAACTCCTGTTTCCCCCATCTCCCCAGCCCCTGGTAACCAGCATTCTACTTTTTGTTTCTGTGCATTTGACTACTTCAGGTTATCACATAAGCAGAATCATACTTCTGCGACTGGCTTATTTCACTTAGCATAATATCCTCAAGGTTCATCTCTGTTGTAGCTAATATGTTAGCTGCAGTCTTTCCTTTTTAAGGCTGGCTAAAATTCCATTGTGTGTATGTACTATATGCTGTTTACCTGTTCATCCATTGATGAACATTTGGGTTGCTTCTGCCTTTTTTTTTTTTTTTTTTTGAGATAGAGTCTTGCTCTGTTGCCAGGCTGGAGTGCAGTGATGCCATCTTGGCTCACTGCAACCTCCGCTTCCCAGGTTCAAGCGATTTTCCTGCCTCAGCCTCCTGAGTAGCTGGGATTACAGGCACCCACCACCACGCCCAGCTAATTTTTGTATTTTTAGTAGAGACAAGGTTTCACCATGTTGGCCAGGCTGGTCTTGAACTCCTGACCTCAAGCAATCCACCCACCTTGGTCTCCCAAAGTGCTGGGATTACAGGTGTGAGCCACCACACCTGGCCACCTTCCACCTCTTAGGCATTGTGAATAAAGTTGCTATAAGCATGGGTGTGCAAGTATCTCTGAGACCCTGCTTTCCATTCTTCTGGATAAATACCCCGAGGTGGCACTACTGGACTGCATGTGGGTCCCTTCCTACCATATGGCTGTGCCATTTTACATTCTACCAACAGTGCACAAGGGTTCCAGTTTCTCCATTCCTCACCAACACTTGTTATTTTGTTTTTCTTCTGATAGTAGCCATTCTAATGGATGTGTGGTAGTATCTCATTACGATTTTGATTTGCATTTCTCTGACCATCAGGGACACTGAGATGCTTTGCATAGGCTTGTTGGCCACTTGTTTATCCTCATTGGAGAACTGTCCATTCAAGCCCTTTGCCCATTTTTTAATTGGGTTATTTAACTTTGCTTCTTGTTGAATTGCAGGAGTCTTCATACATTCTGAATGTTAACTCCTTTCACATATATGATTTGCAAATATTTTTCCCGTTTTATAGGCTGCCTTCTCACTCTGTTGATTGTGTCCCTGTACGCACAAAAACGTTTAAATTTGATGTGCTCCCATTGGTCTGTTTTCTTTTGTTGCCTAAGCTTTTGGTGTCATACCCAAGAAATCACTGCTAAATCCAGTATCTTAAAGCTTTCCCTCTATATTTTCTTCTAGGAGTTTTAGTTTTCACGATTATGTTTAAGTCTTTAAGCCATTTTGAGTTAATTTTTGTATATAGTATCAGAGTTGTGGTACTTAAAAAAAAATAGCTATGCAGCATTCCACTGAATAAACATACAATCACTTATATGACTGTTCCGATAGGCACCTGGGGCATTTCCAGGGTTTTGCTACTATCAACAATTGTGACATGAATACCCTTTATAGTACCCTCTCACACACACAAGAACAACTGTTTCCCTGTCTTCTTATTTAAAATCAACTCTTGGCTGGCGTGTTTCAAGTTTTTTACTTCTTCATCTGTATTGTAATTCCTAATCTTTAAACCCTTAGCACCAGATATATTTTGGAATTCAGAAACTTTCAGATTTTGGAAAGATAACGTGGTACATATGCTATGCATTACCAAATCCTCATCATAAATAAAATCTGAGAATATTTCTACAATAATGTAGATTTGTGTGTGTGAACAGTTATACTAATGGAGACTATATTTTATTTTATTTTGTTTTTTGAGACGGAGTTGCTCTGTCACCCAGGCTGGAGTGCAATGGTACAATCTCAGCTCACTGCAACCTCCGCCTCCTGGATTCAAGCAATTCTCCTGTCTCAGCCTCTTGAGTAGCTGGGACTACAGGCACACGCCACCATGCCTGGCTAATTTTTTATTTTTAGTAAAGACAGGGTTTCACCATATGGGTCAGGCAGGTCTCGAACTCCTGACCTCAGGTTATCCACCTGCCTTGGCCTCCCAAAGTGTTGGGATTACAGGCATGAGCTACCGCTTATGGCCCTAATGGACACTATAAATGGCCACGGGTATGTGAGGCCAGGCTTTGCTACTAAACAAGTCCAAGTTGAGTTACATCAGGTTTTGCTGCCAAATAAGTGATCAGAAATGGTTTCTGTTTTCCAAGTTTAAATACAGTGAATGTAGTGACTAAGGAACTGCTAATTCAAACCTGCATCTCTCAGCTTCAAAGTCATGTCACTTCATCCAGTGAAGATCAGCAGCCTTCCTTTTTGAGGTCCTGGCTTAGCAAGCTACGGTTTTCCCAGTATTTCTCTGCTTCAGAGAACTAAGAAAAACACTAACTACATTAGAGGACTGCTTGAAATGAAATCACATCCTAGAGTCCTGAGATATGCCCTTAAAATCATGGATATAACATTCAGGAAAACAAAGATTAAAGTAAAACCTAATGCTAATAAGTTTTCTTCCAAAATTGTTATAATGCAGTTACGTACATTTAGAAAATTAATTCAGTTATAAAATTAGGTAACAAGTGAATACACTCTCAAGGTAAAAAAAAAAAAAAATGTAAACATATGGATAAAGGGAGTTCATTCCCACTCATTCCCACAACTGTTAATCACTGTTATCAACTTGGCATATATTTTTCTACCTTTGCTTCTGTATTTAGTATGTGTATATTGTATGTGGAGAAATCTGCAGTTTAATGATTTGTTTGGTTTATATAAATGGGATAAACTACTACACATTGATTGTTTTCCAAGTTGGTTTTTACCCTTACCATGCTTTAGATATATTTCCTTTTTTTTGAGATGGGAGTCTCGCTCTGTTGTCCGGGCTGATCTCGGCTCCCTCCGCCTCCTGGGTTCAAGCAGTTCTCATGCCTCAACCTCCTGAGTAGCTGGGATTACAGGTGTGCACCACCACACCCAGCTATTTTGTATTTTTAGTAGAGACAAGGTTTCATCATGGTAGCCAGGCTGGTCTCGAACTCCTAACCTGAAGTGTTCCACCCGTCTTGGCCTCCCAAAGTGCCGGGATTACAGGCGTGAGCCACCGTGCCCAGCCACCTTAGAGCCGTTTCCATGTGGACCTTCATTCCTTCTAACAGCCATCTGGTATTCTACTTAAACAGCATCACTGGCAGGTATTTACATAGTTTTAATTTCTGCTACTACCATCAACATTGCAGAAACCATCCTCATGCACACCACTTCTGGGACATGTATAATTATGTCTGTAAGCTAGGTATCTGTAAATAGAACAGCTGGGTCAAAGAGTATCCATATTAATTTTTTAAAACCGCTCTGGCCAGCTGGGCACGGTGGCTGGCACCTGTAATCCCAACACTTTGGGAGGCCGAGGCCGGCGGATCACAAGGTCAGGAGATCAAGACCATCCTGGCCAACATGGTGAAACCCCATCTCTACTAAAAAAAATACAAAAACTTAGCCGGGCATGGTGGCAGGCGCCTATAGTCCCATCCACTCGGGAGGCTGAGGCAGAAGAATGGCGTGAACCCGGGAGGTGGAGCTTGCAGTGAGCCAAGATTGCGCCACTGCTCTCCAGCCTGGGTGAGAGAGTGAGACTCTGTCTCAAAAAACAAAAACAAACAAAAAAACACAGCTCTGGCCAAATTCTCTCCCAAAAAGGTTGTACCAATTTATATCCTAACGAACAAGGGTTTAAGATACCCATTTCTTTATACCCTTAACACACTGGATATTATCAATTGAATTTTTTTTCTGAATTTGATAGGTGAAAAGTGATATGTCATTACATTTTAAGTCTAAGTGTTTTTGTTTTTTTTAAATCATGGGGGGGCAAGTACTTTTTCAAAATTACTTTTATAAAAGTAAGGGTTTATAACAGAAAGTTACAACAAAATATATCATAGTGACATGCAGAGCTAAGATTCAATTCAAGCTATAGACTGGCCTGGTACTGTGAGGAAAATAAAATATATTCTCAATATTATTCAACTGCATAGATAGCAACAAATAAACAAACCTACAATGTATGACTTTACTGAGGTTCACTGCCATAATATACTATAAACAGGATAACCATATGGCCCATTTGCCCTGGAGAGTCCCAATTTGAGTCAATCATCTTGGCAAAATTGTTTAATAGGGTCTTGTTTTATTTATAAACATGTCCCATTTGGATATTAAATTAAATGTTCACACAATTTTAAATTTAGGCTCAAATTGAGGCTCAATAGCCTCTGGAACCATATCAAGCCCAAAGAGTTCAATTCTGACATAGCTCAGCTAGGCTCATGACAGGGCAATGCTTGTCCACTGGAGTTGGCATTAGATTAAGTTAGAGTTAGCTAGGCGTGGTGGTGCACATGTATAGTCTCAGCTACCCAGGAGGCTGAAGTGGGGGAAATCTCTTGAGCCCAGGAGTTTGAGGATGCAGTGAGCTACGATAAATGTGCCGGTGAAAAGCCACTGAGCTCCAGCCTGGGCCACATAGTGAGCCTCCATCTCAACAACAACAACAACAACAACAACAACAACAACAACAACAACAACAAAACAAAAAACAGAAAGAAAGAAAAAGAACAAACAAAAATAAAATGACATGGAGGCTTCACTGGGCACCAGAGCTCATGGGATCCTGTGCTTGTTACTTCGTGTTTCCATGTAGGACCATTACAAATCAGAGTTACTGAAGCCGAATGCCCCTTCACTGTATACCATAGGAATAATGGCACTGCCTAAGTGCCAGGCCATCGTGCAAGATTTTGGCAATGTTTTGAGATCATCTAAATGTGGACCTGGGGGTACTGCAAGCGCCAGGCTCTGATGACTCCTTGCAGAGCAAATGGACAGGGAACAGACTTAGTAAACCAAATTATTAAAATCAAAGAAAAGGCCAGGCGCAGTGGCTCACACCTGTAATCCCAGCACTTTGGGAGGCTGAGGTGGGTGGATCACTTGAAGTCAGGAGTTCAAGACCAGCCTGACCAACATGGCAAAACCTCGTCTCTACTAAAAATACAAAAATTAGCCAGGTGAGGTGGCCGGCACCTATAGTCCCAGCTACTCGGGAGGCTGGGGCAGGAGAGTCACTTGAACCCGGGAGGCTGAGTTTGCAGTGAGCTGAGATGTCGCCACTGTACTTCAGCCTGGGCGACAGAGCAAGACTCCCCGCCCCCACCGCTAAAAAAAAACCCAAAAAACCAAAAAAACGAAACCGCACATAGTGAACTTGCCCCATCTGATGACTTCTGACATATGCATACAGCTGTGGGACCATCATAACAGCCAAGATCATGAGCAAACACCCAAACAACTCCCACTGTGGCCTTATCAGCCCTTCCCCTCCCCTGCACTCCCTTCCTGCCCAGGCAACCCGTGGTCAGTGTCTATCCCTCCATGTTGGTCTGCATATTCTAGATTCTCATGTAAGTCAGATCTTAGAGGATGCTCCCTTCTTTGTGTGGCCTCCTGCACTTGGCATAATTCTTTCCAGATTCGCCCATACACTGCAGGTTACCAGGTGCTCCCTTTCCTAGCTGAGCAGTATCCCCACAGAAGGGTGCACCCCAGTCTATTCATCCATCTGCTTGTTGATGGCCACGTTCCCAAATTTCAGCTGCCATAAACATGTGTGTGCAAGTCTTTGTGTGGACAAATATTTTCATTTCTCTTTGGTAAATATCTACATGTGGAAGGGCTAGCTCATGTGATAAGTGTATGTTTAACCTTTAAGAAAGTGCCCCACTTTTCCAAAGCAGGAGTCCCATTTTACATTTCTACTGGGGGCATGAGAGCCCGAGTTCCCACCCCCGCCCTCACTGTGGGTGGTTGCCTTCCAAACAGCAGCCTCCTAGGAGAGCGTGTGGCATCTCACCACGGTGTTCAACTGCATGTGTGTCATGACTGATGACGTCGACTGAGCATCTTTTCATGTGCTGTTTGCTTCAGGAATCTCTTTTTTGTTCAAATCTTTTGTCCTTTTAAAAAAATTGTTTTCTTGAGTTTTGAGAGTTCTTTACATATTCCGTATAATCTGACAAAGGACTCATATCGAGAATTCCCAAGAAAATGACCAACATCCCAACAGGGAAAAAGATTTGCACAAACCTGTTACAGAAGAGGATATCCCACTGGCCAACAGATGTACAAAAGGTGCCAAACATGCCGGGCACAGTAGCTCATGCCTGTAATCCCAGCACTTTGGGAGGCTGAGGCAGGCGGATCACGAGGTCAGGAGATCGAGACCATCCTGGCTAACACAGTGAAACCGTCTCTACTAAAAATGCAAAAAATTAGCTGGGCGTGGTGGTGGGTGCCTGTAGTCCCAGCTACTTGGGAGGCTGAGGCAGGAGAATGGCGTGAACCCAGGAGGCAGAGCTTGCAGTGAGCCGAGATCACGCCACTGCACTCCAGCCTGGGCGACAGAGCAAGACTCCATCTCAAAAAAAAAAAAAAAAAAAAAAGGTGCCAAACGTATTTAGTCAGGAAAGTTCTTACTCAGAAATGCAAAGTAAAACATCAATTGATACCCACCAGGAGGCTTAAAATCAGGAGGACAATGCCAAGTGTTAGTTAGAACATGGACTAACTCTCCCACACTGCTGGAGAGACTATAAACCAGTATGGCCAGTTTGGAGAAATCTTTGGCAGCATTTCCCTACAAACCCAGCAATCCCACTCCTAGGTATATTTCCAAGAGAAATCAGTGCATATATCCATTAAGAGACATGTCCAAGAATGTTCAAAGCAGCTTTACTCACAATAGCCAAAAACGAGAAACAAACACCATGTCTGTGAACAGGAGAAGGAATGAATTATGGTGTATTCATTTAATGGAAGGCTATGTAGAAAAAAAGAAGAAAATACCAATCCATGTAGCAACACAGATGGATCTCTCAGTCATTAAGCAAAGAAGCCAGCTAAACGATTCCATTTAAACAAACTTCAAAAACAGGCAAAACACTAATCTGCAGTGATGGAGGTGAAACTAGCGTAGTCACCAGGAGGAGTGGTATCAATGGGGAAGCAGTGGGAGGGACTTCCTTGGATGCTGAAATGTTCTTTCTTGTGGGTGGTGGCTGTGTGAGTAGATACATACGTAAATCTCATTGTGTTGTATACACCTAAGATTTGTGCATTCTGCACACAGAAATTATACTTCAATTAAAACGAATAAACAAGGCTGGGGGCGGTGGCTCACGCGTGTAATCCCAGCACTTTGGGAGGCCAACACGGGTGGATCACCTGAGGTTGGGAGTTTGAGACCAGCCTGGCCAACATGGCAAAACCCCTTCTCTACTAAAATACAAAAATTAGCCAGGTATGGTGGTGGGCATCTGTAATCCCAGCTACTCGGGAGGCTGAGGCAGGAGAATTGCTTGAACCCGGGAGGCAGAGGCTGCAGTGAGCCAAAATCACACCACTGCACTCCAGCCAGGGTGACAGAGTGAGACTCAGTCTCAAAAACAAAAAACAAACAAACAAACAAAAAACAGAATGAGATACCTCTACACGGCCACCAGAATGGCTATTTGAAAAAGAGGACAAAGTGTTGGTGATGAGGTGGAGTAATGGGAACTTGGCCTCTGCTGGTAGAACACAAATGTAAACACTGAAAAATCCATGAACACTGAACCCAGGCACACCTGGATGCCCCAACAGTCCACTCCTGGATAGTGCTAAGGGAAATGCCTACATCTCTTCACCAAAAGACAGGTTCTCGAATATCTACGGTAACATTTTTGTAATGACCCTGAGCTGGCGTCTACCCGGATGCCCATCACCAGGAGGGCAGGGAACTAAATTGCGGGACATTCACAAAATGGAATTACCATGCAGCAACAAGGATGAACGCGCCGCAGAATGGACGAACCGCACAAAACGAAATGGCGACAAGGAGGAGCCAGTTACACAGGAGTAAATACCGTGTGAGGCCACAGATGACGCAGCAATGCAGAAATACCCATTCTACAGAACAGCCGGTGTTCACGGTCAGAACTATTTACTTCTGGAGAGCAGAAGGTGGTGTGAAGATGAAAGGGGTTCTGGGGCACAGGTCATTGTTTCCTGAGCTGGCTGCAGGTCACACAATGTGCTCAGTTTGTGAAAACTGAGTTAATATAGATGCACTTTTATTTCTATACATGTATATGCATATATACACACATGCATGCATATATATATGTGTATATATATGTAATTCTCCAATAAAAAACATTTTTTAAATGAAATATGGAAAGGTAATAGGTAGTGGTGGGTGGGGTTTTGACTTTAATCAAGATTGTCAGGTAAGATTTCATGAAGATAACATCTGAGTCAAAACCTCGATGAGATAAAGGAGGAAGTGCATTCCAGGCAGAAGGAACAGCAGGCACAAGGGCCCTGATGGCGCTGGGAGGCCCTGAGTGTGCAGACAGCAGCAGGAAGGCCAGTGCACCTGCAGCAGTGATGGAGAGGAGGGGAGCAGGAGATGGGCTTGCCGAGGCAAAGGGGGGGTCCAGGTTGCTAATCTGTCGAATGCTTTAATGATATAAGGGTCAAAAAAAGTACAAGGTTTGAGAACCTACAGTCAACACGTGTCACTGAATCTTCATTCCTTTTGCACTTACAGGTTTGTCTTCCTTTTTATATAACTTCTTTCAAAGGTGAATAAAACCAGGCAAGTGTAAGAATAAACATACGTATAAAGCCCAGGCTACTTGTTTTTCCCCCTTTTAAACACTGTCACATATTTACGCAGCTATCTGTGTTACTGAGCCACCTTCTTACCCGGGGCACAGTGGTTGGCACAGCAGGTGAAAGTCAAGATATGAGAGTCAATATTAATAATGTTCTAAAAAGAGTATGAATTGCACAATTTAATTTACTGACATCCCTTCCAAATTTGGTGGTAATAGACGTGGCTTAAAGAGTTAAACAATTTGGACTTTTCACTATGTTATGAGTTACTTCCCCTCTGTTAAAGATGACTAACATCTTTCAAGTTTTTGGATAGACAATACATGCACAGAGTACAAAATTCGTAACAGGGGAGGAGGATGCTAGAGAAACCAGTGTCTCAGCTCCCCAGCTCTCCTTTCTGCAGGCAGCCGCTGCAGCCAGCTTCCAGGGTGTTGAGGTTTGATTTGAATAGGCTTAAATTATCCTTTCTCTGGTGCTAGTATGCTGCTTTTAATTTTGCAGCCTCATTTAGGGTTAGATACTGTCATATTAAGTTGATGGGAAGGATACAGAGCCAGCCTGAACGTCCCGGGAAGTCATGGGGTCTAAAAAGGTTCTGGAAGATGAAGAGTGGGAACGACGAACCGAGAGGAGGAAAATCATCTGCAAAACAAAGCCTGGATTCCCGATCCCTTCTATCTTAGCCACAGCAGTTCAGGAGGACCGTCGTGACGTGTCTCAAAAAGGCCTGGAGCCGAAGCACTCTGCCAGCTCTTTTCATACACGCAGAAGCAAAACACAGCTGCCTGGTCTATGGGCATCTGAGAAACTTGGATACTAAACGCCTGTGCCCTATCCAACAGCCTGTTCTAATGTGGTAGGTTTTCTTAGGAGAAGACATCTGCCATCAAACTCTGCCTATGAATTAAAGTAGAGGGCCAGGCTCCGAATCACGTCACAAGTGGAAGAGATCTCAGAGGCTCATCAGTGGTTCTCAATACACGCCAGGCTCAGAATCACCTAAGGAGCCTCCCACAGAGCTGGCAGGGCCCTCCCCTCCCTTCATCCCCCACACTACCTGGACAGGTTACCCAGGGGCACAGGGCCCAGACCTGTACTGTGGAAAAGGTCCATACATCTAGGCTTGATGCAACCATTCTGCCTGCCAGCTGGAGAGACAGAAACTGCCAGTGGCTATGGGGCAGCTCCCCTGGTGGGAAGGCTCTGGACACAGCTGGCAAGTGTAGCCCTGGGGGCTAACAATGGGTCTTTCGATTTTTTTTAAGAGACTGGGTTTCACTCTGTCATCCAGGTTGGACCGCTCATTGCAGCCTCGACCTCCTGGGCTTGAGCAATCCTTGCTCAGGCTGGTCTCTAACTCCCAGACTCAAGTGATCCTCCCATCTCAGCCTCCCAAAGTGCTGGGATTACAGGCGTGAGCCACTGCGCCCAGCCAACAAATGGGTCTTAACCAGAGTGAACACTGACTCTGGACTGGGCTTTGCTTGCCTGGTGGAAGAGGCCAGTGCTCAGAGTGCTATAGAAAGAACAGACAGAAGACACTGCTCGGATCTGGACACTGACCGTCATTTCCTCAGACCAGCGGACACACTGTACATCCCACGGGGTTCAACAACGGGCAGAGAGGCATCCTCCTCAGAGTGAGTCTGACAGAGCAGCGGTACGGGCAGTTAAAACCCTGGCTAAGACAGGGGCGATGAAAGCATGAAGGGCTGGCCCACATTCAACATGAGTGCGGCTAAAGGACGTCCCCACTCGATGTTCCTGTTTTGTGGGTCAGGGAAAGAGGGGCTGGGAAGGAGGCTGGTGTGACTACACAATTCTTGCTGAGAGAGGAGCAGGCTGGCTTAAGGATTACACATTTTTCTTCCTTTCTCGCATCACCTCAGCTTGGCCACCCTGCTCCCACTTGGTGCAGTGGTCCTAGGACCAGGTCTTGCAACCCCAGTGCTGGAAGCAGAGCTGGTTCCTAAGCAAGAAACTGTACTGTTTTTAAACGTTATGTCGGGGCCAGGAGAGGAAGCTCATGCCTGTAATCCAAGGACTTTGGGAGGCTGAGGTGGGAGGATCACTTGAACCTAAAAGTTCAAGCCTGCAGTGAGCCATGATCGCACAACTGTGCTTCAGCCTGAGTGACAGAGACTCTGTCTCAACAATAAAATAATAATAAACTTTACACCGGAATTCCAAGGACCTGATGGGGGTGGGTTGTGCCTTTACCCCATCTGGGAGAACTGGGGTTCACAGTGACTGCAGCTGTATTTCCTGGTGGTAAATACAGCCCCCTAGTCCTACACCTGTGTAGCCCTACCCTATCTGAATGGGAGTGGACTGAGGGGAGACACTGGCTAGGTTATTGCTGCCTGCAATCCAGACCAGCACAGTGACTGAACCTAATGCTCCTTTCAAACGTGGACACTTGGGTATAAATGAAGAGAAGGAGGACTAGTAGCAGAGGGTAACGGAATGAATAAATGGGCCATATGATAGAAATCCAATGGTATATTAATACCTTGAAAGCAGCTTCAGAACAAGAGATGATGTTGTCTCTTAGTTCAATTATACCACATGCCTGAAAGGGCAAAGCTATATGTTTGGAAACGGAAAGGAAGACCAAATGTATACTTCACAATATCACAACACTGTTATGAATGGAATGGCTGTGCCTCCCCAAATTCCTATCCCTAATCCCCAGTGGGATGGTATCTGGAGGTGGGGTCTTTGGGAGGTGATTAGGGTTAGAAGAGGTCACAGGTGGGAGCATGATGTGATTAGTGCCCTTATAAGAAGAGGGAGAGACATCAGAGCTTCTCTCTTTCCACCACGTGAGGAAACAGCAGGAAGGTGGCCGTCTGCAAGTCGGGAAGAGAGCCCTCACCAGGAACCCCACCGGCCAGCACCTTGATCTTGGGTTCCCCAGCCTCTGAACTGTGAAAAATAAATGTCTGTTTTCAAGCCACACAGTGTGTGGAACTGTTATGGCAGCCCCAGCTAAGACAGAAAACATGATGAAAATACTACTCCTGGGGAATCTGCCCACTCAGATGTGAAAGGCTCATAAATAACAACTCAGATTTATTTCTAAACCTTGAACTCATAAGCAAGGAAATTTTAAAAAGATAAACTAAAACTTTGAGGTGTCCCTGGTGATCCCAGTAAAGATGTCTTCCAACTTCAGAAGAGGAGGGCCTTTCAATCTCTTATTTACCAAACAGCAAATCACAACTGCACTCACATCACAGGAATGTCTCCGAGGAAATGCTCAAACACGAGCTACACTATGCCGCCTTAGCCCAAGCTTTTCCAAAGACTCGTTGGGATACACGTGTCCAATTGTTAATACTGGTCTGCTAGAAGGTTTAGTGAGAAAAGACTTAAAAAAAGTCTATTTCACCACAATTTTTTCAAAAAAAAAAAAAAGAAAAAAGAAAAAAGTCATAACAAGTTAATAAATCAAGCATTTCATTTGGCTTAAATGCAAAATTCTCACAAAACCTCTCCTAAGAACAGCCAGAATAGGGCAGGCCTTGCTTTTTCACAAGAGCAGGCTAGCTTCTGAGTGTCCGATCACCACTGCATCAGCCCATCTGTGCTACCTCCCTCCTATCTCTTTTGAGAATTTCATCTTTCATTCAAAACCACTCAAGTTAAAGTCTAATTTCTTCCATGACACTCACACCAACAGCTCCCTACTTACATGGGGTTGGAGGCTAAATTCTGATCATCTCTCCACAAGGTGGATAATACAGGCCCCCACTTCAGGAGTTCAGACCCCTGGCTCTCAGGGAGATGAATGGAGGAAAATCGCTCCTGCTATAGCTCATAGCCCACTGCTGAGCACAAAAGAAATTTGAAATCAGGGAGCCAGGTAGGTAAACAAATACTACTTGCTAAGCATGGTGCTAGATGTTTTCACATCTCTCAGAGTCAGTCTAAAAGGAGGGTATTAATACCGCCTTCCTTGATAGCTAAGGACTGAAGCTTCAATAATATGTAGCGAAAATGGTGAGAGTCCAGGGCTCTTCTGATTCCCTGGGCTTTACTCAGTTCTTGTGGAAGCTGACTAAATCTGTTGAAACCTGGTAAAAGTGGATGGGGAATGGGGTTGATACTACCACCCTTTGAAACTTTCAGATTAATGGTACGTAATATTTAACCAGAATTATTTCAACTGTAAGCCTTCTTTCAGGAATAATACATAAACTTTATGGGAGGCCAAGGCAAGAAGACTGCTTCACAGTGAGACTATCTCTACAAAAAATAAAAATAAATTAGCTGAGGCTGGGCGTGGTGGCTCCTGCCTGTAATACTAGCATTCTGGGAGGCCGAGGTGGGTGAATCACTTGAGCCCAGGAGTTTGAGCTCAGCCTGGGCAACATGGCGAAATGCTGTTTCTCTACAAAAAATTAAAAAGCCTGATGTGGTGGCATGCCTGTAGTTTTCCAGTTACTCAGGAGGCTGAGGTGAGGATTGCTTGAGCCCAGGAGGCAGAGGTTGCAGTGAAACAAGATTGCACCCCTATAATCCAGCTTGAGTGACAGAGCCAGACCCTGTCTCATAAATAAATAAGTTGGGTGTGGTGGTGCACACCTGTAGTTCTAGTTACTCAAGAGGCTGAAGTGGGAGAACTGCTTGAACCTGGGAGTTTGGGACTACAGTGAGCTATGATCACACTACTGCACTCCAGCCTGGGAGACAAGAGTGAGACTCTCAAAAAAAAAAAAAAAATTCCTGCCACATTAATTTTTATAATTCACTCTAAAATTGTTCTCATGGTGTTTTCTGATTATAAAAATACTTCATTTTTAAAAGCTTTTTAATTTTTTTAAGACAGAGTCTTGCTCTGTCACCCAGGCTGGAGTGCAGTGGTGTGATCTTGGCTCACTACAACTTCAGCCTCCTGGGTTCAAGTGATTCTCATGCTGCAGCCTCCTGAGTGGCTGGATTACAGACATGTACCACCACGCCTGGATAATTTTTGTATTTTTAGTAGAGATGGGGTTCTGCTGTGTTGGCCAGGCTAGTCTCAAACTCCTGGCCTCATGTGATCCACTCACCTCAGCCTCCCAAAGTGCTGGGATTACAGGAGTGAGCCAGCATGCTTGGCCAATAATACATGTTTTGGCCACGATTAAAAATAAAAATAATTTAGAAAGTGAATGTTTTCATAAACATATATAAAAATAAGAAACACAAATAAAACAACTGAGGTAGCTCAGTGGATGTACTTATACCAGGTACTAGTTTTTTATGCATTTGTGTATATATATATATATATATATGCCTGTTTTCCTTTCTAAAGAGAAACATGATATATATTTTGCTACTTAACTCGCTTTTTCACTTGATGCGTCAGGGACTTCTTTCCATGTCAATATATAGAGTTCTCTCTCAGCTTTTCTAACCGCTGGACAATATTCGATCACATGGTCAGTATTCCAATTTAGTCAACCAACCCCTACTGGTGAATCATTAGGTGGTTTCCTTTTTGTTTTTATAAGCAATACAATAAACATCCTTGCAAATAATCTTTGCATATTGATCTGATTTTCCTTTTTAAATTATTATTGTAAATTATAACACAATATAGGAAAAATGCATAAAAGATACATGCACTAACCGATAAAATAGCAATCACTAAGGTCAAGAAATGGACTGCAACCAGCACCTCAGAAGCGCCCTTATCAAAACACTCACTCTGTCTTCTAGAAGCAACCACTGTCTTGATGCTGGTATCCTTTCCAGTAGTTTTATCTCCTGTGTACGCACTCTTCAACAATGTGGTTGAATTCTCAATGTAATCACACTATATATGTGCTTGTGTATGAATGTAAACACACTATATGTATTCTTTTGTGTCTGATGTCTTTGGGCCAACATCAAAATGTTTCTGAGATTCATCACATTGCTGAGAGCTGTCCTCTGCTCATTTTTCCTGCAGCATTCAGAAATAAAAAAAAACCCAATTTACTCACCCATTTTACTGTTGAGGAACATTTGGATTTTTCCAATTATATATAATGCTATGAACATTTACATACATGGCTTTTCATACCTAGGATTGGGATTACTGAGCCACTGGAAACACATATCTTTAGTAAATCATACCCATCTGTTTTCCCAACTAGAGAAACCAATTTGTGTTCCCACCGGCACTGCAGTGTATGAGAGTTCCTGTCATTCCACATCCTTGCCGATTCTTGGAATTGTCACGTTTTAATTTTTGCAAATCTGTGAGTATATCATAATATCATCTCCTCTTCTCAGAAGTGCCTATTGAAAGCTGTAACTCATACTGAATTGCCTATTTCTGGATACTCACACCTTTGTAGGTTACAGACAGCAAATGACTTCACTGTCACAGCTGGTGCTATCGTTGGATATACAGAAGTTCTTAATTTGATGGGAGTCAAATTATTAATCTTTTCCTCTTGGATTTGTACTTTTAGTTCCTTAAGAAATTCTCTCCTACATCAAGATCATGAAGATTCTCCATATATATGTATATATATATACACATACACACACACATGCACACGTTAGATACATGGTTTTGCCTTTCAAATTTGGTCTCTAATTCATTTCAATGTGTGTGTGTGTGTGTGTGTGTGTGTGTGTGTAGGGTCCAATTTCATTGTTCTTTATGTGGTTTGACCACTCTACTTATCTAATTCTGCACCAATACCTCCACTGTATTGAAGTTTTTAAAAAGATAAATCTTAATATCTGATAATTAGAGAAAGGGCTAGCAAACTTTTCCAGTAAAGGGCCAAACGGTAAATATTTCAGGCTTTGTGGGTCTAAAGACATGTAGCTGTCTTTACTACATATTCTTTTTTCTCAAGCCTTGAAAAATGTAAAAAACATTCTTATTTCATGGGTGGGCATACAAAAATAAGCTACATGAAATTTAGCTTGCAGGCCGAAGTTTGCTAATCTCTGTGATAGAGCAAGTCCATGTTATTCTTCATCAATAACAACTACAACTTGACATCATTACTCCTCAAGGGAACGCAAATCAAAACCACAATGAGGGAAAAGAAAACAAAGCTTGAAGACTCACAGTTCCCACTTTGAAAACTTACTACAAAGCTACAGTAATCAAAGTGGTGTGTTCCTGGCATAAGCATAGATGTATAGATTGAGAGAATAGAATTTGGAGTCTAGAAATAAACCCAAATATCTATGGCCAATTGATTTTCCACAAGAATGCCATTAAATGGGGAAAGAAGAGACATTTAACAAATTGTGCTAGAACAACTGACTGTCCACATGTAGAAGAACGGATTTGGACCCCTACCTCAAACCATATACAAAAATTAACTCAAAATGTACCAATAACCTAAATAGAAAATAACTTACACATAAAAAGAAAATGTAGGTGTAAATTTTGACAACCTTGGATTTGGCAATGCATTCTTAGCTTTGACACCAAAAGTTAAAACAAAAGAGAAAAGAGATGTTAGTCTTCATATTATTTCTTACATGTTTCAAACCTTCCATCAGAAATCACTTTCTTCCTGTTTGAAGTATAGTTCCTATGATTCTTGTTGGGAGGATTTGCTACCCATCAACTCTCTGTTTGGAAATGTCTCTGTTCTGCCTTCTATTTTCAAAACTCAATTAGATTGAGAGTTAAGCTCTCTTGTAGACACCGCCTTGAGATGTCATTCCACTCTTTCTGGCGCCTGCTGTAGCTTTTGGGAAGAAAGCTGTCAAACTGTCACTCCTTGAAAGTTCATGTCTACCTTTTTCTGTAGGTACTTTTAAGATTTTCCTCTTTGTGTTTGGTTTCCTGCAGTTTTATTATATCTATAGTGTTTTGTTTTTTTTTAATCTTGCTTGGGATTCACTGGGTTTCTTGACTGTGTTTGATATGATTTACCAGCCACCATCACTTCAAACATGGTGCTGCCCCGACTTTTCTTCCTGTGACTGTGTTAAATGTGCATTACACCTTCTGACCCCATCCTCCTTCCTCCTAACCTTTTATATTCTCCCTTTTTGTCTCTCAGCTCTACATTCTTGATGCTTTCTTCCATTATTTCTTTTAGTTTACTAATACTTTGTTGCCTAACATAGCCATTGAGTTTTTTAGTTTTAAATGTTCAATTCTAGAATTTCTAGTTTGTTCTTTTAAACATATGCCATGTCACTTTAAATAGTGGCCAGTTTTCTAACTTTTATCTTTAAACACGTTAGGGCAGCTGTTTAAAGACCGGTGTCTGAGTCCAATATCTGAAGCATGTGGGTCTGACCCCACTGTCTGCTGCAGCTTCTGGTTCCAGGCACTGTGTTGTGTTCCTGGGAGTCTGGCTGTCTTTGTGATGCCCCTGCTCCTAAGAAACCACCTGTGGGGAATCTCCATGGTTTAGGGTTAAAGTGTCTTTCCGGAGAAAGTTGGCTTCT
The DNA here is from genome assembly GCF_009828535.3 of Hylobates moloch. Taxonomy (NCBI): domain Eukaryota; kingdom Metazoa; phylum Chordata; class Mammalia; order Primates; family Hylobatidae; genus Hylobates; species Hylobates moloch. The sequence continues at coordinate 93,462,041 of NW_026652276.1, forward strand.
ACCAGGCACTTGGGTACGTTATCTGTTTGGTGTCACTTTAAACTAGATCCATCGCACAGGGGTTGCCTGGACTGCCATGGTGCTGGGTATGTGGGTGACAGGTCCCCCGGGGAGCTGGCCCATGGGTGGGATTTAGTTTGTCTCCTCCCTCTCCTGCCCTGCCTCTCTGCTGTCCCCTCTTTGTGCGTATCCTTTCCATTCATCCTCACCCTCTGAGGTCCCCATTCATTACAGGGCAGTCTCCTATCAGATCCCCCAACTTCATTTCCACCTCCACTTTGGGACCCTGAAAAGATCTGTCAGAAACTGAAGCTCAGGCTCTGCTTCTCCCAGCAGGCTTTTGTAGGGTTTCGCCTGGTGGTGCTTTACAATCCTGTCAGTGCTTAGAGGCTTTAACATATTTATTTATTTATTATTATTATTTTTTGAGATGAAGTATTGCTCTGTCCCCCAGGCTAGAGTGCAGTGGGGCAATCTCAGCTCATTGCAACCTCCGCCTCCTGGATTCAAGTGATTCTCTTGCCTCAGCCTCCCGAGTAGGTGGGATTACAGGTACCCACCACCATGCCCGGCTTATTTTTGTACGTTTAGTAGAGACAGGGTTTCACCACGGTGGCCAGGCTGGTCTCGAACTCCTAACTTCAAGTGATCCACCTTCCTCAGCCTCCCAAAGTGCCAGGATTACAGGCGTAAGCCACCATGCCTGGCCTAATAAATTTATTTTTAGCATTTTATCTAGCATTTTAAATTATTTTCAGCAGGTCTTTAGATAACTAGTCCACTATAACTAGAAGCTGGAAATCATTTTATTTTTATCTCATTTTATTTAATTTAAAATTTAACATTTACTTTTTTATTTTGAGACAGGGTCTTGCTTTGTCACTGAGGCTGAGGTGCAGTGGTGTGATCATGGCTCACTGCAGCCTCAACCTCCCAGGCTCATGGGATCCTCCCACCTCGGCTTCCCGAGTAGCTGGAACTATAGGCACATGCCACCACACCTGGATAATCTTTTTGTATTTTTGGGAGAGAAGGGGTTTTGCCCCGTTGCCCAGGCTGGTTTTGAACTCTGGACTCAAGCAATATGCCCACCTCACCTACCAAAGGGCTGGGATTACAAGTATCAGCCACCATGCCCAGCCAAGCTGGAAATCTTACAATTACTATATTAGGATGAATTCCTGGGACGATGAATTACTGCCAAAGGACAGAATAACACTTTATGTTTTGACACAAACTGTGGAACATCCTCACTGTATACTCCTACTTTTTATGTATGATAGTACCTACTTCCTGAGACCCAATCAGCCCAAAGCATTATTCTTTAAAATCACTCCCAACCTAGCTGACAAAGCTATTTCAGCATGACTTTAATTTGTGTTGCCACAATGAGTGGCATGGATGATGACCCTCTTCCTTCTTTCCTCTGCTTTCTCCCAGGGATGCATCCCTTGTGAACTGATTCGCAAGCGCTCTCTCACTCCTTTAGCATACAGAAAACACCTTTGTTATAGGTTGCAATTTTCCCGAATTTGTCATTTGACTCTTTATTTATGTTGACTTTTGCCATACAAATGTTAAAAACGTTTATGTAATCAAATCCATCATTATTTTCCTTTAGGGTTTCTGGTCTTGCTGCCACATGAAGTATTTCATTATTAACTCTATTACATCACACATTTTTACCCCGGGCCACTATGTACTGGCTTAAGGATCTATGTTAAAATACTTAACACTTCATTTTTTCCCCCTAGAGGAGTAGATTGTTAGAGGTTTATAAGTATATAATACTCTTCATAATTAATGAAATGAAGGGGAAAGGCCAACATCACAGGCAGAAACACATTAAGTTTCTCACCAGTGCAGGATCCAAGAATAGCAAATACCTCAGCTTCCTGCTTCTGTATCCTCAGGCAAGAGCCACCCCCAAGGAAAAGCAAGTGTCCCACCCGCTCCAGAGCTGGGATCAGCACCCAAATAAGCACGAGACTACCCAGGCTACTCTAAATTCTTCTCACGCCTGTCTGGGTCATTCATTAGCTTTGTCACGTCAGGCAAATTCAAGTCTCAGACCTCAAATGGTGTCAATATCAAATAGGATTTGGTAGGGGAATTTCTCAGGTCCTTCTGACTGTAACAGTTAAGAAAGCTCTGAATCACACTATGGAAGTTATTTCGTGTGAAAGGTTAAAAACTGTCACACATATACACAGTACCAAACCAAAACTATGAAAGTAGATTCTGATGGTTTAATATCTGAAATAACTCTATTTTCTCTAGAAAGTATTCACTTATTTCTGACATTGTGACTTATCCTAGGAGCTAAAAAATGATGCAGTCTTCATGTATAAGTGTGTGTATTGTACCTGTGCATATATGCACACATTTTTCAGATAAACAAGCTGTGTTACCTCCATACCAGGGAATACTACTCAGAAATAAAAAGGTACAATGGCTCATGCCTGTAATCCCAGCACTTTGGGAGACTGAGGTGGGTGGATCACCCGAGTTCAGGAGTTCAAGACCAGCCTGGCCAACATGGCGAAACCCCGTCTCTACTAAAAATACAAAAAATAAAAAATAAATAAAAAAAATTAGCCAGGTGTGGTGGAAGGACGCCTGTAACCCCAGCTACTCGGGAGGCTGAGGCAGGAGAATCACTTGAACCCAGGAGGTGAAGGCTGCAGTGAGCTGAGATCGCACCACTGCACTCCAGCCTGGGTGACAGAGAGAGATTCCGTTTAAAAAGAAGGTACACTGGAAAGGGGCAGCATGAGGGAGGCTGTGGTGGGAAATGGTTCTGTATTTCGACTGTGATGTTACACATGTAATAAAGTGACACAGAACTACATGCACACGCTCACCAATGCCTGTCTCCTGGTTTTCATCCCATGCTATAATCCTGTAAGATGTCACCATTGGGGGGGACCAGGTGACACACACAAGGACTATCTGTGTAACTTCCTGTGAATCTGTAATTAGTTCAAAATGAAAAATTGAAAAAAAGAAAGGGAGTTGGAAAAAACGGGCGCCTGGCGATAGAATGGTATGAATCAAAAGAAAAATAAAGCAGCAAAGAATGTCAATAGCCAACTAAGAAGAGAATAAATGTAAATGGCCAATAAACATATGAAAAGAACCAATGATTATGAAAAGTTCGACTTACCAAGCTGGCAAAACTTACAGAAAACTAAACATATAAACATATTATATCTCTGTCTATCTATGGAAGACTAAGCATACAGAAGTCTAAAGCCATATAGCTGAGGTATGGGGAAAATCCTCTCATGCACCTAGTAGGGGCTGGTGCGATTTGCTGAGTTTAGTTTTCGCTAATTAAACACTAATTGAATGCTTGAGAAGTCAGCTAGTCCCTGACCAGCACAGACTGGGACTGATGCTGTCCCTGGGGCAGGTGTCTCTGAGCTGCTATAACCTCTCCCTGCCCCATTCAAGATGGCGACTCTGGGCATCCCCAACCCAGCATGCCCATCTCGAGACCTGAAGGAATGAGGGGTGATGGCCTTCATGGGGAGACTGGGGACTCTGGGTCTGAAACATGTCTCCTGGCAGAGAGCAAAGCCCCCAGCAAGGAAGACACCAGATGCCACTGTGAGTGACCATGAACACGGGATTCAGCTCTGTGTGCTCTGCCCTCCAGGGGCAGGGTCCAAACACACAGAGGCAGCCTGGGCGTACTCACAAAGACAAGTGATGGGCTCCCCAGTAAGCACCCCAAATCCACAGAACACAACAACCCTGGGGCTCGCTCTTCCTCAGGGCGGACACACCAGCAAATCCTGAAGCTGCGCAAGCAATAGGCGAGGTGGCTTGTGAATCCCTCCCAGTTCTAGGGTGTCTGGAAACTGACCGCAGCTCACCGCCTCCGTCACCATCACCTACATTACTTCAAGAGCCTCCATGGGACCTTCACTTTTATTATCAACATGGCTGCCAACGCAATCCTATTTAAGTGTAAGTCAAACCACAGCACGCCTCTGGCCAATTCCTAAGTCCTTCTGGCAGCCCTCAAGGGCCCCTCCACAGGCACCACGAACTGTCATCTGTCACCCACCGCTCTGGCCCACCTCCCCTCAGCCTCCCTGCTGCACTCTGGAGCACGAAGCCTGCTCCCGCCTAGGGGCCTCTGTGCTTGCCATTCTTCCAGCTAGAACACTCTTCTCCCTTCCCCCAGGCACCCACCGTCTTCTGAGCTTTCCGGGAAATGCCACTCTGGGAAGCTACGTTGGTGAGAGCTAAAGCCAAGACACTGAGGCTTAAACAAGACAGGCTGAAGGCCGCTTCTGTTGTGGGTCCACGCTGACCACTCAGATTCTTGACACTGGCCAGGCATCAGGAAGGGGGAGAGGCTGGGGGTAAGTGTCATTTCGCCCCTAGAGCAAGGCCTAGCACTCAGTCCCATGGCTATGCTAAACCACAAGAAGGTAGAAAATGTAGTCCAGATTTGTGGTCATCTTCTCAACTCTGTTACCATGGCAGAGGGAAAACAAATGCCAGGGCCGGGCACCATGGCTCACGCCTGGAATCCCAGCGCTTTGGAGGCCGAGGCGGGAGGATCACCTGAGGTCAAGAGTTCGAGACCAGCATGGCCAATGTAGTGAAACCCTATCTCTACTAATACAAAAAATTAGCCGGGCATGGTGGCAGGTGCCTGTAATCCCAGCTGCTTGGGGGAGGCTGAGGGAGAATCGCTTGAACCCAGGAGGCAGAGGTTGCAGTGAGCTGAGATTGTGCCACTGCACTCCAGCCTGGGCAACAGGGCGAGACTGTCTCCAAAAAAAAAAAAAAAAACAAATGCCAGCAAAACCAGAGAGCCAAGAATATGTGGAAGCTGCTCCCATGGCCACCCCACAGATCCATCCAGGCTCCCCCAGGCCGCTCCACAGCTCCTCCCCAGGATAATTTGCTGGCTGTGAGTCCACACCGCACAGCCTGCCTTGTCGCTGTGGCCAGGTAACTGTGTTCCCATTCAGGAGACTTCTGAGGATGTGTTGGATGGCACTTCTAGGAAGTCACTCTAAAAGAAGAGGGGAGCTCTCCCTCCCCACCCTCCTCAGTCTGGCTGGAACGCAGCTGAGGACAGGAGCGTACACCCGGACACCGGGAGAGCTCTGGACCCAGCAAGAAAAGACACAACTTATATTCACAACTTAGTTACTACATTTAATTGACCGGCCACAATTTCAAAAGTAAGTCATGAAAAACAATAAGTAGTTCCACTTATTCAGGCAATTCTGTACGTAAAGATGCTACTGGCCTGCTCACAGGCCATGTTTGGAGGAAAATTAGATAGTGAGGATATTAACTAGGTAGGAAGCAAAGAGCTGTGCAGCCAGGAAAGCAGCAGATGGGGTGATGAACAGTAGGACATGAGAGTAAGGACCAAGACCACCTCTGCCCTGCTATGACCACACTGCCTCTCTATGGAGCCCAGGAGAGCTCAGCCGGCCTTGCCCCATCTTACCTCCCCCCCCACCTTTTTTTTTTTGACAGGGTCTTGTTGCACACACACGTTGCACGGGCTGGAATGCAGTGGAGTGATCTCTGCTCACTGCAACCTCCACCCCTGGGCTCAAGCGATTCTCCTGCCTCAGCCTCCAGAGTGGCTGGGATTACAGGCGCCCCACCACCATGCATGGCTAATTTTTGTATTTTTAGTAGAGGCAGGGTTTTGCCATGTTGGCCAGGGTGGTCTTGAACCAACCTCAAGTGATCCACCTGCCTTGGCCTCCCAAAGTGCTCCGATTACAGGCGTGAGCCACCGTGCCCGGAACCCTTCAGGCATCTTTTACATGAGTCACAGGGATTTCTGGAAAAACAACAACTCAGATCTGTGATTTACTGCTCTGACACCTCAGTGGTGCCTCACTCCCCATAGGTGAGTTCAAACTGCTTGGTATATGTGGCCACAGAGAACGCTGTGACCTCTGAGACCCGCCTGCACCCACCTTACAGCACACAGACCGGGTGGCAACATCCCACCCACTGCTCCAGTTAGGCAGCCCCTACTTCTCCAGTGGTGAGGACAGGGATGCAGAGTTCATCCATGCCTAAACCGACCACGCACAGCATCTCCCTGGCCACGTGCCAGGTCCCTTCCTTGCTCCTGGTGGTGATGTGTGTGCGTGAGGCCTCATTCTGCTGCCATCATTTTGCAGCCACAGAGGCAGCCAGGCCAAAAAGGAATCAGCACAGAGAAGCCCAGGAAAGGGCAGAGAAATAGCTCGCACTGCACATAAAGCTCCCGCCCGTGTCAGTTTTTGGCTCACAAAGCACCTTTGGTTAAACTAGTTTGTGCTGGGATTTCTGTGCTTGCATCCACATGCATGCATACTCTTCTTGCCTAAAGCCTGCTCGACCCTGCAGGGCAGCCCCCTGGCTGAGCAAGCTTCCGCCCTGCCGGCTGCTTTCCCAGTCCCTGCCTCTGTCTGCTCCCTCTGCCACCTCACTCCTCACTGTCTCCTGGGTCATCCTACTTGCCTTTAGAAAAGTCTCCTCCAAAGCACCTCTGACCTCCTCCTGCCGGATAGAATTGTCTACTTTTTTCCTTTATGCTTAACACAGCCTGATTATTTTTCAATTATATGTTTTTTGAGACAGGGTCTCGCTTTGTTGCCCAGGCTGTAATCAGTGCAGTGGCGTGATCTCAGCTCACTATAGCCTTGAACTCCTGGACTCAAGCGAACCTCCTACCTCAGCCACCGAATAGCTGGAACTACAGGTGTGCAACACCTTGTCTAGCCTCAATTATATTTCTTACCACATTTATAATAATTATTTGCTTGCATGTCTGTCTGTCCTACCGGCTATGTGAGGAAATGAGACCTGACTTCAGCACAGGGCCTGGCACACAGAAAGGACTCAGTGAAAGAATACCCTCCATGGCACACAAGGACTATGACATACAAATCTAGGTCACACTGAGGTCAGGAGCCACACACCAAAGACACTGATATATCTATGTCGTATCATTCTAATTATCTAGATCCTAAAATGCAAAGGTACACCAAGGCTGGGCCTGGTGGCATGCACCTGTAATCCCAGCACTTTGGGAGCCCAAGGCAGGAGGATTGCTAGAGCCCAGGAGTTTGAGACTAGCCTGGGCAACATAGTAAGACCTCAATGCTATGAAAAAGAAAAAGTAAAAATTAGCCAGGTGTGGTGGCACATGCCTGTGATCCCAACTACTCAGGAGGCTGAGGTGGGTGGTTTGCCTGAGCCCAGGAGTTCCAGGCTGCAGTGAGCTATGACCACACTAGTGTACTCTAGCCTGGAAGACAGAGCAAGACTGTCTCTTTAAAAAAAAAAAAAAAAAAAGGTAAAGAAATAAATGGTATACTCAAAAGCAGATAATTCATGGCAGTATCATCCACATACTATATTATAGGCACATTAGTTAATGAGCAAGCTATATTTTAAAAATGCTAAATTTTATTTTATTAAAAAAGAGGACAGACAAGAAGATAATATTTATATTAGTTATACCGATGACCAAAGCCTTTCTGCTGAGCATCCTGCTATGTCTTACTTAACTGTGTTTTGGAAGATAAGGTCTAACATGGCGAGATCATCTTCCTTTTAACTGAGCCACAGAAGTGATGCTCATGGGGTATCTGCTGTCTGTGACCAGCAGTGGACAGCAATGGCCATGCATGGCAAAGGGCCAGTGGGGAAGGCGGCCAGGCTGCCTCCTCTATGGAAAGGGAAGATTTCCAACCCCCATTCCGGCCCACCCTGCTCCTCTCAGAGGAGAAAGGGCCGTCACAAGGTAATCACCAGACACAGCCTTTTTTCCTCCTCTTTTTGTTTCTATCTCTGACTGGAATGGCAGGAAAAAGCAAGACGGCAGAGGGAACAGGGAGGCGCCTAGTACCTGGCTGACAGCAATTCTCAAAGCAGCTGCAGCTCTTCACAGCAGACTGTCAAATGCTGTCAGCTGGGGAAGAAAGAAAAGCAAAAAACAAGGTGATGAAGCATCACCCTAGAAAAGCTTTGACACTCAGGAAAAGACTGGAAGAGAACAAGGGTCTACTGCAGGGGTGGAGGAGGGGAGCCCTGGGTCTACTGCAGGGATTGGGGAGGGGAGCCCTGAGTCTACTGCAGGGGTGGGGAAGGGAGCCCTGGTAATGGTGAATTCAGATGGGTATGTTCTTTCAGTTTTGCTGTAATTGTGTATTTTGATAACAATGACTATTAGGGTCCTACTATCTAGCTATTTTAGTAAAATGCTCCATTTTTTTTGAAGAATAAAAAGAAGTACAAATCTATAAAGTATAGGAATAACAGTCATGCACCCACCACCCAATAAACAAGAATTTCACATCATTATCTCTGCATTTGGTTATTACAGACTTTACAAATGTATTACTGACTACAACAGTATATTTTCTGTATCTTCACGAAGTCTCGTGGTCTGAAGCATAAGATCAAACCAAAGGGATGACTGACCCACCTGTGGCCACCTTACCCTAATCACTCGCCAAGCACACGTCTAGATTAAAAGCTCACTCGCTGGGGACAGGCTCATGTTTGGTCTTCTTCACTGCTATATCCCCAGCATGTAGCACTGTGTCTCACACAGTAGGTGATCCATGAATGCAGAATGAATGAATGAATGAGTGAAGAAAGGGAGAAACAAGCAGACTGGGCTTTCAGGCCCAAATTTCTCACAGTGATTACCAAGATGATGTGGCCTCAGGCACACCATAACTGGTATGGGCTTACTTCCATGTCGTGACAATACAAGGGCTTGACTTCCTAAATTGGGAGGTCCCTTCCAGCACTGACACCCTGCACCGACGGAACAGGGCAAAGACAGAAGCCTGTCAAAGCTGCTGCACCATGCCGAATCCTAGACAGCCTCACTCAATATGATCAGCCCCGGATGCTTCTGTTTCCTTCTTTGGAAAATCCTCAATTTCCATCCAAGTTCTAAATGAATGAGAAACTTCTTTCCCAGACTGTGTGAGTTTATGGGGAAAAGGTGTAAACCTCAATTTCACGCTGAGATATTGACAAGTATTTCCCAATTGTTTCTTCCACCCCTGCTCTTTAGGAGATTAAAATTTCCTTTCTACTGCAACCATATCTTCCACTTTCTTTTGATTCTTTTACCTTAACTGTTAAAGTTAACTTGAGAAGGAATGTGCAGATGGAAAGGGGCTAGTAAAAATGTCATCCTTAAGATGCCCTGGAGGACAGTAACATTTACAGGCAAAAGCCTGAGGAGAAACAGGCTATTTGCAGGGTCTCAATGTATCTCCCTAAGATATGTGTTAACAACACAGAGAAAATACTGACTTCCCACTGGAGAAAGGTGGCCAACAGTGCCTCAACCAAGTGACCCAGGCTTGCAGCACCAGCCACTGGACAATATCACACACTTCCTGATCAGATGATCTGAGCAGGGCTCAATGGAACGCCTGCGGTTTCTGTGCCAAAAAAAATGCATTCCCTCATCCTAATGACGAGAAAATACCAGACAAATCCAAACAGGAATATTCTACACAATACCTGGCCAGTGCTCTGGACATGTCAAGGTCATGAAAGACAAGGAAAGATCAAGGAGCTATCATGGACTGCAGGAGACCAAGGGGACACAATGACTAAACACAATGGGGGATTCCAGGCCAGGACCCAGCAGACAGGAGCGCGAGAGGAAGCAGCGGACAGGAGCGCGAGAGGAAAGATTGGTCACATTCAGACAAGGTCTACAGTTAATTGATGCTTTCATACCGATGTCAACTTCTTAGTTTTAATAGTTGTATTGTGGTTAAGATGTTAACATTGGGGGACTTGGGGGAAGAATATAAGGAAATTGAACTGAGGGGACTATTAGCAGGCTATACAGCACCTCTCAGATGAATGAGAAAAATAAAAATTACTCTGCAGGAAAAAGATGGGTAAAAGATATAAATAGGGTGGGGCGTGGTGGCTCATGCCTGAAATCCCAGCACTTTGGGAGGCTGAGATGGGTGGATCACCTGAGGCCAGGAGTTCGAGACCAGCCTGGCCAACATGGTAAAACTCCATCTCTACTAAAATATAAAAATTAGCTGGTGTGGTGGCGGGTGCCTACAGTCCTTGCTACTCGGGAGGCTGAGGTGGGAGAATCACTTGAATCCGGAGGTGGAGGTTGCAGTGAGCTGAGATGGCACCACTGCACTCCAGTCTGGGCGACAGAGCAAGACTCCACCTCAAAAAAAAAAAAAGGAAAAAAAAAAGACATTTCCAATAGCAAAATATGAAAAACAATTCAAAAGTACCTCAATGAAAGAAGGAATGGATCCTACTATCTTTCCACAATGGAGCATCAGACAGCAGTGAAAAGGAAAGAACCGCAGCTATGTGCCTCGCCTGACGAAATTCCAACATGTGGAGTGAAAAAGGTAAGTCATAGAAGCATATATACTATACACTAAGAAATGACTTATATGAAGGTTAAGAATCAGTAAAACTCAAGACTGTCGTGTTTACAAATCATAAATGGGTATTATGGCAAAATCATAAGAAGGGCAAAGGATTCATGACTTCAACTTGACTCTGGGTGCTCAGGGGGCAAAGGGCTGTGAGAGTCAGAGGCATTTCTGGATACCCTGGGTGTGTATTAATATCAGCTGTGCACATTTATGCTGGTTATCAGAAAATTGTACATTTTACTTTATATACGGTTAATGTTGAAAGGTAGAAAAAAAACAAAAGGCAAACAGGCAAAACCCCCCCAAATTTTCTGGTTATAGATTCAGACCCTAAATGAGTCTAAATAACTGGGCTTTGTGAAGTTTTCAGACCTTAAAACGAAAGGAACAAATCTGAAGGGAACAACTGGGAGGAGTCGGATTTGCTTCCGAGGTGCTGATCCGAAGGCCTTCGTAATGTGCCCATATCCACAGGTCCAAACCTGGGAAGCTGTTGTAGGGGGGTGTTATTTCCTACTATGAACAAGATCTCTAAGAAAAACTAAATTCCTTGGGTTGTGCCAATCCTGAAGATTCGAAGAACCCTCTGTATTCCCAGAAGAAAGCTATTGATCTTGCCTGAGTGGCTCTTGCTCCTTCCCCTCTTGAGCCTTTTATATAGCATTTGCCTCCGTCCTGTGTTTTGGTTGTTGATCATTACAACTTACAGTGATTTAGAGCTTGCTTGGACTGTTACACAGTTTTTAAGGAAATTCAACTAACGGTCCAAAATAGTCGTGTAAAAAAACACACTATCAGGTGCCCAGAAAGGCGGCTTACTCACTCACCAGCTGAAACTCGCTCCTCCGGCTGAAAGCCTCCCTGATGCCAGAATCCCTCCAGAGTGCGCTCAGGGCCGGGACGTACAGCTGGAAGGTGGCCGGCTCCACAGGCAGCCCCGCCTTGTTCTCAAAGGCCATCAGGAACATCCCATGCTTCTCATTTTCAGAATACTGCCAAGGAATGCCAAGCTTATCTCGTGCATCAACAAGAACCCTTGAGCCCTAGAAAATAAAAGAAATGAGAGAGGATTTAATTGCGTTCCAAAGACTAAACCACACTAGAAAACCTCAAAATGGGCATCAATTGTTATAATGCAGAAAACTCACAAGCTCTCAAATGTGCAGCCAGAGTCTGTCTCCTGGTTTGTTTGTTGTGACATGAAATGTCTTAACTCCTAGGAACATAACCTCACCGAGACAGACGCACATGGCCGAGGGTAGTGGCTCACATTGTGAGCCTCCCCTTTGGGAGGCCAAAGAGGGAGGACTGCTTGAACACAGGAGTTTGAGACCAGCCTGGGCAACAGAGCAAGACCCTGCTTCTACAAAAAATTAAATTAAATTAAAAACAGCTGGGCATGGTGGTGGCACACCTGTAGTCTCAGCTGAGTGGGGAGGATTGCTTGAGCCCAGGAGGTCAAGGCTACAATTATCTATGATTGCCGCACTATATTCTAGCCTGGGCAACAGAGCAAGACCCTGTTTCAAAAAAAAAAAAAAGAAAAGAAGAAAAAAAAGAAAACAGATGTACATAAGCACCATAGAAAGAAGTCTGCCTTCTGCTATCATTCATTTGCAAAGCTACTGGAAAAGAGACAACTGAGCGGGGAGGATGTGGCAACAAATTCAGAAAATTTCACTGGAAAATGAAGTGTATCAGTAAAAAACCAACTTTTTTTTTTTGTAAATGGAGTTTCACTCTTTTTGCCCAGGCCTGAAGTGCAATGGAGTGATCTCGGCTCACTGCAACCTCCACCTCCCAGGTTCAAGCAATTCTCCCGCCTCAGCCTCCTAAGTAGCTAGGATTACAGGCACCTGCCACCACGCCTGGCTAATTTTTTATTTTTATTTTTATTTTTATTTTTTATTTTTTATTTTTGAGACAGAGTCTTCTGTCCCCCAGGCTGGAGTGCAGTGGCGCGATCTTGGCTCACTGCAAACTCCACCTCCCAGGTTCACGCCATTCTCCTGCCTCAGCCTCCCGAGTAGCTGGGACTACAGGCGCCCGCCAACACGTCCGGCTAATTTTTTGTATTTTTAGTAGAGACAGGGTTTCACCGTGTTAGCCAGGATGGTCTCGATCTCCTGACCTCGTGATCTGCCCGCCTCGGCCTCCCAAAGCACTGGGATTACTGAGATTACAGACCACCATGCACGGTTAATTTTTGTATTTTTAGTAGAGACAGGGTTCCACCATGTTGTCCAGGCTGGTCTCGAACTCCTGACCTCAGCTGATCCGCCCGCTTCAGCCTCCCCACCAAAAAAACAATGTTTTAACAACAACTATAGTAGCCCCCACCCCTTATCCGCAGCATAAGTTCCAAGACCCTCAGTGGACGTCTGAAACCTTGAACGGTACCAAGCCCTACCTGTATTGTTTTTAAAGTTTAATTTATGAATTAGGCACAGTAAGAGATTAACAATAATAGTTAATAATAAAATACGGCCGGGCACGGTGGCTCACGCTTGTAATCCCAGCACTTTGGGAGGCCGAGGCAGGAGGATCACGAGGTCAGGAGATCAGGACCACGATGAAACCCCGTCTCTACTAAAAATACAAAAAAAAAATTAGCCAGGCGTGGTGGTACCGGAGGCTGAGGCAGAAGGTTGAACCGAGGCGGACTTGCATGACCAAATTGTCCACTGCACCCGCCCGTCTCAAAAAAAAAAAAAAAGGTTAATAATAAAATACAACAATTATAACAATATACTGTCATGAAAGTTAAGTAAATGTGGTCTCTCCTTCTGTCTCTCAAATGTGGTACCACTGTCCGCGCCTATTTTCCGTTGGCGGCTGGCTGTGGATAACGGGGGATGACTGTACTGCCAAGAGTACTACCAGCACTACTATTGTCATCATCACTGAAATCTGGCAGCTCCTCAATTCCAGAAGATACAACTGCTTCTTCCAGCTTAAAACAGGTGGGAAAACATACAAATCCAGGCAGTCAGCAGTCATGAGACAGGAAAAGACTAAAATACGACAAGCCAAGTAGCCCGCCCACCAAAACGGGCGCCAGGGGATCATGTTCTAGATTTAACGTCACCATTGTTTGTGATGAGAAACTAATTTTCATTCTTTTGCTTATTTCCTCATTGTTAAAAATAAAGTTAATGTTGTTCTGCCTCTTCTTACCTCATCAACAGGGTCAAAGGGATGAAGAAATAACCTAAACTAAAATAGTATTAGGGAATGCAGCCAGCCTTTGGAAAATATTCTCTCAGCAAAAACAGCACCCTCTGAGCAGTTAGGAGGTCTATTTCACCATTCTTAGACTAATGTTTCGAAATCAGCAAGGCAGTGTCTATGAGAGCTTCTGTGTTCTTCCCAGGGGCCCACTGCATACTCTCTGGTATGGTCTGCACTGGGGGTGTGCAGAGTGGTCAAGGGCCCTGAGAAGGCGATCAAGTGCACATCTGTCCATCTGGAAAAGCCTTCTCATCTCAGAGCAATCTGGGGGATTCAGGCCAGCTGAGAGCAGCATCCCATCCTCAAGGACAGAGAAAACCTGGGTCACCTGCTCACTAGGCACTTATCTATGTTCCTTTTTTGGAGACAGGGTCTTGCTCTGTCACCCAGGCTGGAGTGCAGTGGCATGAACATGGCTCACTGCAATCTCGACCTTCTGGGCTCAAGTGATCCTTGCCCGCAGCCTCTCAAAGAGCTGGGACCACAGCATGCCTCATTATGCCCAGCTAATTTTAAGATTTTTGTAGAGTCAGGGTCTCACTATATTGCCCAGGCTAGTCTCAAACTCCTGGGCTCAACTGATCCTCTGGCCTTAGCCTTCCAAAGCACTAGCAATTACAGGTGTGAGCCACTGTGTCTGGCCTTTTTTTTTTTTTTTAAATAACAGTTTTACTGTGCTATAATCCATGTACCATAGAACTCATCAATTTAAGGTGTACAACTCAATGATTTTTAGTTGGCACTTATCCTAAAAATCTTCATTTCTGACACCCAGGGCAGAGTAGATGAATCCATTCTGCCTCCTTCATCTCTCTCCTGCAGCATCAATTTGGTGCCTGTAACTTCCGCTTCTGCCTGGAACCACTGAGTCAGATGTAATGATGACTAAAGAGTAGTTGAGGCCGGGCGCGGTGGCTCACGCTTGTAATCCCAGCACTTTGGGAGGCCAAGGCAGGCGGATCATGAGGTCAGGAGATCGAGACCACGGTGAAATCCCGTCTCTACTAAAAAAATACAAAAACTTAGCCGGGCGTGGTGGCGGGCGCCTGTAGTCCCAGCTACTCGGAGAGGCTGAGGCAGGAGAATGGCGTGAACCCGGGAGGCGGAGCTTGCAGTGAGCCGAGACTGCACCACTGCACTCCAGCCTGGGCAACTGAGCGAGACTCCGTCTCAAACAAACAAACAAAAAACAAAACAAAACACACACACACACACACAAAAAGAGTAGTTGAACGTCTCCTCCAGACCCAGCTGACCAGGATGGTCTGGTTAGAGATGTTCCCTAAATTTCCCCCTCAGGACCTTGTCTGTCTGCCGTTGGAGACCATGCCTAGTTCTACCAATCCACAAACATTTGTTCAATGTGGGGGAAACAAACTTTAAGAAGCAGTATCTGACCCCCAGAAACTCAGAATCTGGCTAGAAAGACAAATATATGGATAAAAAAAATACTTACCACCCACTCATGATTTTAAAAAACCTTAGCAAACTAGGAATAGAGAAATTCTTCAACTTGATAAAGAACACTGACAAAAAAACATACAGCTAACCTCATAATTAATATGAAAGACTGAGTGCTTTCCCTCCAGCACTAGGAAAAGATAAAGATGCCTACTTCTGCTACTGCTATTCAACATGGTTCTAGAAGTTCTAGCCAGTGCGATAAGTAGGAAAATGAAATAAAAGATCACACAGCTCAGGAAAAGCAGGGGGAAAAAAGAAACAAATTAGACAGAAAAAAAAAGAAAACACACAACTAAACCTACCTGCAGATAAAAAGATGATTTATGTAGAAAATCCCAAAGTAATCTACCAAAAAAAACTCCTAAACAAATGAATCCAGAAAAGTTGCAGGATATAATGTCAATACACAAAATTCGATTGTCTTTCTATATACTAGCAATGAACATGTGGAAAGTGAAATGCAAAATGTACTACTAACAATCACTAAAAAAATGAAATAGGTACAAATGTAACAAAATATGTGTAGACTTATGTGCTGAAAGCTGCAAAATGTTGATGAAAGAAATTTTCAAAATCTAATAGATACACCACAGTCACGAATTAGAAGATTCAACACGGTATCAATATCCTTAAATTAATAAACAGGTTTAGCACAATTTCCATAAAATCCCAGCAGGATCTTTTGTAGATATAAATATGATTATTTGAAAATTTATATGAAAAAGCATTAAATTAGCAACTCTGAAAGCATTAAATTAGCAACTCTGAAAAAGAAAAGTGGGAACAATCAGTCTATCTGATTTTAAGACTTATTATATAGCTATGATAATCAAGACTGTGTGGTATTGGTGAGGTGACAGACCCACAGATCAATCGAACATAACAGAGAACCCATGGATAGCCCCTGATACAGCTAAGTGATTTTTGTAAAGGTGCAAAAGCCATTAAAAAGACGAAGCCTGGTCTTTTCAACAAATGCTGTTGGAGGAATTGGACTTCCATAGGCAAAGAAAATCGGGGGGGGGGGGGGGAATAACCTTGACCTAAACCTCGCGGCTTATACAAAATCAAATCAAAATGTAAAACTATATATAACATAGGAGAATATCTTCAGGATGTAGGGTGTGGTGAAAAGTTCTTAGATGTGACTCCAAATACATGATTCATACGAGAAAAATTATCAATAAATTGAACTTTATGAAAACTAAAATATTTTGCTCTGCCAAAGACCCTCTTAAAAGGCTGAAAAGAAGCTATGAACTGGGAGAAAATATTTGCCAACCACATATCTGCCATATCTGACAAAGGACTCATTTAAGATATACAAGGACATTCAAAACTCAACAGTTAGGCCGGGCACAGTAGCTCACGCCTGTAATCTCAACACTTTGTGAGGCTGAGGGGAGAGGATCACTTGGGGCCAGAAGTTCGAGACCAGCCTGGGCAACATAGTGAAACCTCGTCTCTACAAAAATATTAAACAAATTAGGCAGGCATGGTGGCGCACGCTGATAGTTCCAGCTACTCAGGAGGCTGAGGCACAAAGATCGCTTGAGCCCAAGAGTTTGAGGTTACAGAGAGCTATGACAGTGCCACTGCACTCCAGCCTGGGTGACAGAGCAAGATCCTGAGATACATACATACATACTCAACAGTTTAAAAAGCAAACAATCCAGTTAGAAAATGGGCAAAATTCAGCAGGTCACAGAATGAAATGAATGAAGAGAAAAAAAATTTTTTTTAAAGAAAATGGGCAAAAGACATGATGATGAGATATTTCACTGGAGAACATACACAGGCAGCAAATACACAAGTGAAAAAGATGTTCAAGTTCACCAGACATCAGGAAAAAGCAGATCGAGACCTCAGTAAGATACTGCTATACACCTGTTAAAGCAGCTAAAAAACAAACCAAGAAAACCAGGGACAACACCAAGTGGAGGTGAGGATGCAGAGACCCTGGACCTCTCATACACTGCTAGTGGGAATGTCAAATGGTACAAACTAGAAAACAGTTGGGTGGATTTATAACTACTAAAAATGCAACTCCCATACAGCCTAGCAGCTGTACTTGGGTATTTATCTCAGAAATATGAAAGCTGAGTCCACACAAAACCCTGTAATGTTCACAGCAGCTCTGTTCATCATAGACCCAAACTGGAAGCAAGCTGTGGTGTACCATACCATGGACCATTACCCAGCAATAAACGGGAATTCACTACGGAAATGAAACAACTTGGATGAAGCTCTAGGACATTACGTTAAAAGAAAAGTCAGTCTCAAAAGAACACGCACTATGCAATTCTGTTTAATAATGTTCTTGAAGTGACAAGATTACAGAGATGGACAAGAGATTCATGGTTGCCAGGGGTTAGTAATGGGAAAGACGGGGAGAAGTGTCTAGAAAGGGGCAACACGAGGAGATCTTTGTGGTCTGGACTGTGGTGGTGGTTACAGAAACCTACACAGGTGAGGAAAGGGTGCAGAACCACATACACACTGTCCCAAAGCCCGTCTCCTGACTTCAACAGCATACTGAAATTATGTGTGTCATGACTACTGGGAAAACTGCATGCCTCTCTGTACTATCTTTGCAACCTCCTGTGAACTTATACTTATTTCAAAATAAAAAGTTTTTAAAAAGTTAACTAGCAACCACAGCAATGTAAGTTCCAACTACGTGATGTGGAGAGGGAAGGTTAGCAGAGGCCAAAGGAAAAGAGATAGTTAGGAAAAGGTGAGGCTTGCTAAAATCCTAACTGGAGATGGGTCTCAAACAGAGCTTTCAGAAGTGTGGGTTCATCTGAACGAGTGGCAGTGGTGGACTGGAATCTACCTAGAGGGAAAATGTGACTTGAATAAACTCTCCACTTTCCTTCCTCCCAGCTCCCCCACTGTGATTCCTCCTCTGGGTCCTCATCTCCCCACTTCCTTTGACTACACCACACCAAACTCTTGCCTTTCCAAAAGGACAAAACCAAAAAGGTTCAAGAACCCAAGGAAACAAAGGCAATTCCTCTTTTCCCCACTATGCACAACAAAAACTATCTCGGCGTTTCTGTGTGCAAGGAGAAGGTAGCACACAGATTTCTCTGGCGAGGTCTCGGGCAAAGGGTCTCAGTGCCTTTGCACAAATCAGAAAAACGCTCTCCAACATCCAGGCAGATGCAGCCCAGCCTGGCAATGGTGGCTTGGATGGGGTTTCAGCTTCCATGCCCTCCCAATCAAGTCACCAACCCTCCCGCTATCCGGGAAGGCCCTGCTCACCCAACTCAAATACAGAAATTGGGTCTGACCCACCAGGTATCTATTCAGGTGCTATTTTTACAAATGAAAAGTTCAGCTTCACAAGGAGTACAACCTCACTCAGAAGTTAAATCAGTAACCCCTAGGAAGTTTCATTTTATGTCAAAGACGAAGTCAGGGGGCCAGGTCGGACTTGGAAGGCCAAAGGTCACTTAGGAAGACTGCAGCACTGCACAAACCAGGCCTTCCCCAATTATCAGGGTGAACATAGGTTTGGCTTAAAAATACACACACGCAAAACCGGCTCATGCAACAGCAGTCTATTCCCACCACACACTCTGCCCAAGCAGGCTGGAGCTGGTCCAGATGAACTGCACCCAACCACAAGAAAAGACTCCTCCTTTCCCTTTTTCAAAACACAAGAAAGGTGGCTAAACTACTGATGAGCTTTGAATTACAATAGTTAACTACAGTCCATTTTCCATACCTTTTCCCCTTCCTTTGAAGGAAAAAAGGCATTTTTAAAAAAGCTGTCTCTCTTTTGCCCTTTTACATTGATTCTAGTCAAAAACTGCTCTCTGCCAACTTTGTTCTGAAAATCCACATCTGAGTTCCAGCGACGTTTTCTACTTGGGGACATCTGGCTAGATTCTGAGTCCCCTTTTCTTCCTTTTTAGAGAGAGATGTAAGCTCTCTCTGGAGTTTAAAGCCTGTAGCAATAAGTATTTACCGTACTTTTGCAGAACTGGTAAGTTACACTTTCACCATCATTATACAGAGTTGCTAAAGTCTTAAAAGTAAAATACTAGTACAGGAGGCATATTATAATAATAAACCTCTTACTCCTATCCTTTTCCAATGAAAGACCAATTTTCTAAAACACAAAAGCCAAGAAAATCCTAAATCTCACATACACTTAAAAAAAATAAGAAAGACAACTCATTCAAGTCTCTTTAATGGCTAAGAGAAAAATCCTTTTTTCAGTAATGGTGTTACCAAAGTATTAATTGTTTGAATAACCATACATTTTATTTGGTTACCCAAGTATAAACAGTTAAAGTCTCAAGCAGTTTGATGACTTCATCTCAATATAATGTCACACTTCAAACTGTTCAGAGAGCATATTTTTAAGACAACTTATAAATCCAGCAACTTCTAGTCAAAGTATAGATTCCCTCTCTGCTGGGGATGTAGATTTTTTTGGGGGGGGGGGTGGGGTGGGGTTCAGTTTTGCTGGAGGAAGAGCAAAAATTGCAAATCCTGTTATCTCATTTCAAAATAGATTGTTAGTTTAGCCCCTAATCAAACCAAATCTTTTAAGATTAGTCATTCCTTAGTAAAATCTTCCCACAATAAATACCAAAGCTACGACAGACATAAAATGCTATAAGATAATATGAGCCTTTTTCTACAAGATGAAACAGTTCCATTGAGACCAACTGAAGATTTTGGATGTTCACTCGGGCAACAGCATGCGGACTTGGAAAGCTCTGTTTTTTAAAAACCCACTCTGCCGAGTTGTTTGCCTTTGGCCACCATCCAAATAAAAGAAACGCTGCCAGAAGTGTAAACAGGATGCATTTCTTTACATTGATGAATCCAGCCAGCAAAGACAGCACCTCTTAGTTCCTCTTGAAAACTGAAGTGCAGGATACCTTTTAGTGTAAAGGTCAGCGAGAGAAACTGACGAAGGGAGGCAGTAAGCCATCAAACCAGCCATCAGAGCCTCTGCCATTTCACAGCACAGCCCTGGCCCCACCATAACTCCGCACATTTGCCTTCTGGAACAAATGCACTGTTGTACTGGATCAGGCCTATTATTTCTCTAAGAAAGCCCCCTCTTGGCTCTGCCAGTAACTATACCGAAGGCTCACCTCACGCAGAGAAAAGTGGTGGGTAACGAATGGGGAAAAACCCAAAAGGCAGTAAACTTGGCTCCTGCTCTGGGAGAACTTTCAAAACAAGCGCAGCAGCAAGACAGAGCACAAGCAGATAAGCGACAACCTCAGATGCAGAGTACAGAGGCCAGCCCCATAACCGGAAGCACAGGACCATCGGAGGACAGCCAGAATTGCCACCGCTGGTGAGGTCTCGCTCACAGACAGGCTGTGGAGAGCTAAGAAGTCTGTGTAAGAAACGGGACGATGGAAGGCTTTGGAAAAGGAGAATGGCAAGGTCTGAGGCTGCCTGCAGGTCCTGTGGTGGGTGGGATGGGAGGCAGGCAAGGAGCAGCTAAAGCAGGAGAGTGATCAGGAACCCCCAAGTGCTCTCAACAAAAGATGGAGAGATCCAAAACTGGAATTCACCAAACCTGCAGAGCAGGGAGAGCAGTGAGGGCCCTGTTGTGTTAAGCACAATACCCACCAGTTCTCCCAAGTCAGGTCCGCAGGAGGGGATGGCTTGGAAGGGTTGACTTTAAGTAGGTTTTCAACAAATTTAGTTCAGTTGGACAGTGGGAAATCCAAGCTAAGCTTCTCAAGAGGAGATGGAACTGCAGAGAAAACTCTGGGTTTAGGAAGGGCATAGGAGAAGCAAACTATCATCATTAGCTTTTTTCAGCTGCCTTGAAAAGGTTTTCCTGAAAGTCCAAAAAAAACCAAAACAAAACAGACAAAAAAACAACTCCAAACCAATCCAGATTTCCCCAGATCTCCTGAACTGGAAAGTGAAAATCCAGGCTCCATTTCAAAACTCAAAAGCCAGCAGGCTGGAAACTTCTGGAATCATCTCCCCCACCCCCACCCGCCAGCCATGGCCATGGGCAGACCAACTTCTTCCTCTCCTGTTCTTCCAGGGGTCAGGATAAGCCTCGGAATCTCCCTTCACTAAAAATTTCACTACACGACAAACACTAGTACAAGGGGGAACAAAATCGTCTTGTTAAGTACAGAAAATATCAGCAAAACTTGAGAACACACAAAGTATCATTCTAAGGGGGAAAAGCTTGCACACACTATCAACAGGTAACAGCTTCATGTGCTAATTCAGTGTTTTTGAAATTCAAGTCAGGATCTGCATTGTGAAATAATTTAGTAGGCATTTTAAAAAAGGAAAAGAATATACTGGTAACTAACTAAATAGACTGCAAATAATAAAGGTAAGTGTTTCCCCAGAATTTGTTTTAGGAGAGACAGCTATATATAGACGGGTGTGTGGGTATGCGTAAACCCGTAAACCCATAAACACACACGCACGTACGTACACTGGGTTCCTCTGGACTATGGTCTGAGTGCTACTGGGCCGGACTCTTGTAGATGAGCCTGCTACAAGGCTGGCTTTCCTTGGTCCCACCACTTCAAAGCCAATAGGACTGGGCTGAGTATCAAAAGTCCAAACAGTAACAAGTTGGGTTTTGTGAAAAACTGATTAAGAGTGCAAAGAAACTGTGTGAGGAGGTGTGAGAAAATGGTGAAATCTTTGTCCTTTGGGGGCAGTGTCACTAGGTTGGTTTTCATTAAACATATTCTTGGCCCATTCGTTGGGCCATCTTGGATTGCCTGGTGAGGTCTGGGAATCACAGAGCTACCACTCAACATTTTCTACCACTAAAGACGTTGAAGAGAGCTGGGCGTGATGGCTTACGCCTGTAATCCTAGCACTTTGGGAGGCCGAGGTGGGAGGATCCCTTGAGCCCAGGAGTTGGAGACCAGCCTGGACAACTTACGGAGACCCTGTCTCTATTAAAATAAATTAAAAAAAAAAAAAAAGACATTGAAGAGGATACGCAGCTAATGTTCATTTTAGAAAGGCTGCTTTTGATTATCAAACATGATGTGTGCAGTGCATGGTGGTGGTGGCACCCCCAGGCAGTGTTCTTTAGAACCCTCCTCCTGATCCAACCTGATCAAGCTGGAGCCTCAGCACACTGTGGTAAATAAAGGCCCAGAGCCTTTCCACAAAGCCTTTAAATACTGACCAAGGTGCCAAATAAATGAGCAGATGCAGACATGCATAAAATTCATGCCAGTCTATCAACCAAAAGGCTGCTTGAGAGAGACCATAACAATCTGCATCGTTCATGGGACTAGGCGCCTGCCATGTGAACGACACTGTTAAGTACTCACTGTCCATTAGCTCATTTAGTCTTTATAACTAACTCCGCGAAGAAAAGCATTACGCCCATTTTACAAATGAGAAAGCGGAAGCTCAAAATCACACAGCTATCAAGCCTGACCAATTTCGTTTAAGCTAGAGATTTTCTTTTTTTTTGTAGAGATAGGGTCGCACTGTGTCCCCCAGGCTAGAGTGCAGTGGCGCGATCAAAGCTGATTGCAGCCTTGACTGCGTGGGCTCAAGCTAGAGATTTTTCAGCTCTGTTCCATGCTGCTATGAGAGTATCTGGAGAGATAGATAAGGGAGCAGAGAAACAGGCAGGAGGCAGAAGATGTCTGGGCTGCCGCCTGCTCTCACGCAGCTTACAGCAGGCACGGAGACTAGAGCCAGAGCTGAGCTGACCTCTGAGGATCCAACACTTCTGATATTCTCTAGAACGTTTTTTAAAAATAGTAATTAAAATCTGGAAGTATGGGATATGCTGTTAAGCCTGGCTACATTAGAAGACATTTTGTGAACTCAGACACTACTTGAGTGTAATCTCTTCCAGACACTGAAAACACTCACTCATCTACACTATCTCGGCAGCCCAGCAAGAGACCATCTAATGGTGGCTCTGTCCCAGCCACGAGGGCCACCGAGCAGTGGACATGCAGCCCAGCTGAACTGAGAGGTATTATAAATACATACTGGATCACAAAGAGTACAAAAAGAACATGTAAACTTCTTTTGTTTATACTGATTACATATTACAATTGTAATTGGATACACTGGATTCAATAAAATCTATTATTAAAATCATTTTTCTTTCGTTCTTTCTCCTTAATGTGGCTACTAGAAAATCTGAAGTACACACGTGCCTTACATTTGTGGCTCACATTATATTTGCTATTGGACAGCATTGCTGTAGGATAACATATCTAAAAGAATTTGTCTTGGTCGGGGGCAGTGGCTCACGTCTGTAATCCCAGCACTCTGGGAAGCCAAGGCGGGCAGATCACCTGAGGTCAGGAGTTCGAGACCAGCCTGGCCAACATGGTGAAACCCTATCTCTACTAAAAACACAAAAATTAGTTGGGTGTGGGCACATGGTGGCAGGTGCCTGTAATCCCAGCTACTCGGGAGGCAGAGGTTGCAGTGAGCTGAGATTGCACCACTGCAGCACTCCAGCCTGGGAGATAGAGCAAGACTCTGTCTCAAAAAAAAAAAAGAAAGAAAAAAGACCTTGTCTCTTTCTGATTATAAAAGTGTATTTTTAGTGCAAAAAAGAGAGGAAATATAGAAATGCATAAAGAAGAAAATTATATCCTTAAAAATATCACTACCTAGAAATAACTTATTAACATCTAGGAATGCTATCTGTCTTATTCTTTACAGAACATTTTGTAACACTTTAAAATTTTTCTAGCAATGTATCGTAAACACTTTCCTATGTCATTCAAGATTTCAAGATCTGTAATGGCTGCAGAATAGTCCGACATGTGGGACATGCTAAGATTCAGGTAACCCCTATGGCTGGACATCGGAATTCTTTCCAGTGTATGGAAAGAATAAACAACGACGCAAGGAACTCCTTGATACATCCCTATTTTCACATATATGGCTATTTTCTTGTGACAAATTCCTAGATGTTGAATTATAAAACTGCTGGGTCAAAAAAGTATACACATTTTTGAGGTTTTGATAAATATTACTAAACTGTTTTCCAGAAAGGTTGTGCCAATTTACACATTTATGTTTAATAACTTTTAATTTTCCTTTATTTTCCCCCAAGTTGTTTTTTAGTTGATCTATTTGCTTCACGAAAATTGTCTTCCAATAATATCTAAGCAGTCACATCCTCAAACCACAGCTCAAAGAGAAATCAGGATAACTAGCAACTGAAAATGAGGAAAATTTAGTGTATGTATACTGACAACTGAAAATTAGAAAAAATGGAAGACATTTGGCTTCTATACTTCAAATAAGCTTTTATACTGATTTTTATACTTTATTTTCCTCTAAGTCCCATTATAATACAATAATAGATAAAATAATAAAGTACCAATTAGTAACAAAAATGCTTAAATTTCACAAGCATGTTTGAATTTCTAGTCTCTTGTTCGCAGTAAGAAAACTAGGCTTAGTCAACACTTCCAAGAAAATGTTTCATGAAGGTATAAATAACAATTTAAAACATTTAGCCTGAGTTCTTAGAAGTTTCAAAATCAAGAGAGCCTTGAATTTGATGGGAGATTTACTATTAATTACTGTCTCCATAAACAGAAATCTCTTTGAATTAATGAGCATTAAAATAAGGTATGAGAGACAGAAAAAAAAAAAAATAGCCAGGATAACACAGCAGCTTGCTCACTGTTTTCATCCCTTGCCTTTAAAACTATCTGGAGGAAAGTTCAAACTTGCGATAAGACCAAATGGGAAAAAGCTGGAAGACGTTAATTTAAGTAGTAAATTACTAATGCAGAAAATAAACTCAATGGTAACATAAACAGCACCAAAAATGCACTTGGACATGGCAATAAATTAAATATCAGCATCAGGCTGCCTCACTAAACAAGACGCTGCAGCGTTTCAAATTAAGGGGCCAGTCTTAGGCACACACACAACCGAAGAGCAGCCACTGAGCTCATGAAAAACTTGTTCATGCAGAAACTGCTCTGTGCCCCATGGAGGAGCTACGATGAATTATTAGGTGAAAGTACCACAAGCTCTATGATCATTTGGGGTGCTTCCTCCACTTAGGAGTCAGGCTGCTGCTTAATGAAGTCCTGCTCTGCAGGCATCCATCTTCTCTTCTATGGACTGGATGGGTAACTGTTTAGACAACTAAAAGGAACATCTTAATTTATGCTTCATTTGCAATTACAGAGTTGGCCTCTGCAATTTTCAATATCTATTTCGGGAATCTGTGAACATGTTTCCTTCTCACACATACCCAACTCCCTCCTATAAACAGTGACCATCACGAGCAGTGCCTTCAGTGCTTACGGCCTGCACTTGGGTTAAGCCAGAGCTGGCTTACCCAGGCCCTGCTACCATGCTGCCTGGAAAAGCTGCTTCTGCACCTTCTGCAGATCAGCAAGGGTGGGGGCTGAGCCGACTATGGCCTTGGAGCCTGTCTGTCCCCGCGGGCTGGCCACTGGCTGTAGTAGGAGAGTGCCCAGGTGCTGTGGGTTACCCTGGACCATCCTGTGGGCCTGAATTTGGATGGATGGAGAGGGACCTGGGCCACACAGGAAGACCTCACTCCCCACAGAGCAGCAGTGGCCTGCAGCTGGGGGAGATGCACCATCCCGAGGTCTGGCCCAGCCTGTCAGCCAATGCTGTGGTTCTACCTTCCAGAGACAGCTAGAATTTCCCTACTTCCTGCTGCTCCCATGGCTCTCACTTGGGTCCGGCCACCACCATCTCTCACCTGGATTATGGCAAGTCTTCTAATTGGCTGCTTTGTGTCCACATTTGTCCCCTTCAGTCTACTGTCAAAACCAGCGGTCAAGTCAGCCTGCTAAGCCTAGGTCAGCTCTTATCACCCACTTTGTTCAAAACCTTACAAGGCCCCTGTCTCATTCATAGCAAAAACCCAGGTCCTCAAAGAGGCACATCCTCACTTCTGCCTCAGGCCTTTGCACTTCTGGTTCCTGACAACTGAAACCCTTTACCCCGCATAGCCTCACGGCTCACTTCCTCAATGCTCAGTGAGGACTGGGGCAGGGGAGCTTCTCAGGGTGGCCTGCCCTTGGCCATCTTATCCAAAACTGCAACCCAGGCCCATCCTTCCCACGCTCCATCCTCGCTTTACTTCCTTGACCACTTCCGGCTGGCTACCCGCCTTCAGAGTCCACTCAGCATCTCCTGTACGATTCTCTCCCGACCGAGCACAA
The DNA here is from genome assembly GCF_009828535.3 of Hylobates moloch. Taxonomy (NCBI): domain Eukaryota; kingdom Metazoa; phylum Chordata; class Mammalia; order Primates; family Hylobatidae; genus Hylobates; species Hylobates moloch. The sequence continues at coordinate 93,488,355 of NW_026652276.1, forward strand.
GCCTCCCAAGGACAGGGCTCTGCTCTGTTCACACCCGTGTCCCCAGGGCTGGCACAGAGCAGAGGCTCCACCTGTTGGCAGGATGAACTAAGGGACCCCAGGCTCCCCATCCGCAAAGTAAGGGCAGCAGTCCTACCTCATTATCTGCAGTGAGGAACACTGAAGTAACAAGTGTTTTATATTAGATATTAATTAGATCTGTCTTATACCAAAGTTGATAAAAAATACACAAACCAAACCTCATTAGCGTTTCAATGTATTTTTCATTGGAAATTCCACCCTATGATGACTTATTATTGACGTTAATAAATATTGGCCCATACTTTATTTGAAAAAAAAATTAGTTGTACGATGGATCTGAAAATTCCTCTTAAAACTACCTCCTTTTCGTATGTCAAAGACAAAATTAAAAAGCCGGCTACTCTGGGTACACCGCCTTTGGGGTAGCCCTGCTCCCCAAGGAACAGTAAAATAAAAATGAAAAAGCCTATTGACAGGAAAAGATCAACCAAAAAGACAACAGCTTAATTTACTGTGGTGGGTAAATTAAAACTGCAAGTGACTGATAGCGTTTAATAGAAGAAGCAATTTTCACACATCTGTAAATATGTAAATATTTATGTAAATATAATTACTTAGTAATAAATTCATAGTAAAATTACGTAAGTATTGTTAGTAATAAATATTACTTTGTAATAAATTCTATGTAAATAGTACTTAGCAATAAATTCATAGTAAAAATTTCTAGGATTAATACAATACAGATACTCCTTTAAAAGCATTCTGAATTCGGAACAGTCTTCTAGTATCATCACAATCACCTTCTTAGAGGGAAATGGTTTGACATTAGAAAAGGCTCAACCCCAGGAGGGGAGAGGATCGCTTATGAAGTACGCAGCTGAATGTTTCAGGTTCGCTGCATGTGTTAGTCTGGGCTGCTATAACAAAACCTCACAGGCGGGTGGCTTGAACAGCAGAGATTTCTTTCTCACAGTTCTGGAGGCTGGGAGTCTAAGATGGAGACTGGTGTCTGGTGAGGGCCCACTTTCTGGCTCCTAGACGGTGATTTCTCACTGTGTCCTCAGATGGTGGAAGGGGTATACAAGCTCATTAAGGTCCCTTTTATAAGGACACTAATCACATTCATGAGGGCTCTGTCCTTGTGACCTCATCACTCCCCAAAGGCCCCACCCCTTAACACCAGCACCTTGTGGGTTAGGATTTCAACATAGGAATTTTGAGATGGACACATTCAGACCATAGCACTGCAAATGAGTATAATAACAATATTAGTAATACTGCTAACAAAAACCATGCTACAGCCTTTAGAAGGAACTTACTCCTTGGGGTTTGTTAATAATATTTTTTTTTAAAGTTGGATTCCAAATGACGGACCCCATGGTCACTGGCAAGATAATGAGAAAAGTCCGGGCACAGTGGCACACGTCTATAATCCTAGCACTTTGGGAGGCTGAGGTGGGCAGATCCCCTGAGGTCGAGACCAGCCTGGCCAACATGTTGAAGCCCTATCTCTGCTAAAAACACAAAAATTAGGCGAGTATGAGCATGGTGGCAGGTGCCTGTGATCCCAGCTACTTGGGAGGCTGAGGAAAGAGAATCACTTGAACCCAGGAGGCGAAGGTTGCTGTGAGCCATGATTACGCCATTGCATTCCAGCCTGGGTAACAAGAGTGAAACTGTCTTTAAAAAAAAAAAAAAGACAATGAGAAACGATGTGAAAGGAGGCCCTGGAGTGCTCTCATTCAACAGGGACACCCAGGCCTGCAGCTCAGCCTTTGGAGATGGCAAGTCCCAAGAATCAGAAGAAACAGATGCTTCCTGAGTCATCAAGTGAGGGGATTTCATCTCCCAACAGCAAAAAGGAGATCAGAATTGGAAAGAAAATACAGACTACAAGGAACCCTGGCCCAGAGCCCCCAGGCTGGGCACAGGTGGGCTCCAGGGAACCATTTCAGGTTCACGGAGGATGGCTCAGCCTAACCTGGGTGGGGCTGACTTCTCTGCACGACATCTACACCTGGCCCTCTGTGCACAACCAGAGCTGCCCGCTCCACCGATGCCCAGAGCACAGCGACTGTGCTGCAAGCGGGGTTACCTGGCTGATGTCACCGTGGCTCACACGGAAGACAAAGGAGCGACAAGGCTGCCAGAACTCTAGTTTCTCAGCCTTGGCAGAGAAAGCCCAGGACAATGAGAGTGCTCACATGTTCCAGAGGTACAGGAGAGTAAGTGTGCTGCTGCTTCTTACTCAGATAACTTTATGTCATGACCAATGAATTAACTTTTATCAAATTTTTGTCAACTATATAGACTTCTTAAAAAATCATTTGAGAAGGGACCTCAAAGTGAAATCCATTTACCTGAAAGCACACGGCACAGATTTCATAAGGTTGTAAAGAAGGATTGCAAAACCAGAAGGGCTTCCCTTGACAGGCTCTGGTTAAACCCTAGCCGCCAATGCTGCCCAAGGGCTGCTGCCCAGTTTCACCCACAGCTGTGCTGGTCTCTGTTGTCGCCACGTCTTCCCTGCAGCATGGACACTGCTGAAACTGGTGCTCCCTTCAGAAGGGTTCTGCTGACAGCTGAAAAGACAGTCCGGCAGGCCACGCAGGACACTAGTGTCTACTTCTCAAAAAGCCCCTCCCTTAAGAGCCAAGTGAAAAGTCCCATGTCCCGTCCATCTTATAAAACGAAAGGAAATCTGTTTTTTTTTTCACGCACAGAGCAGCGCTTATTTGTTTCCCTAGAGAGGCAGCACCACAACTTTCCCAGGGGCAGGGGGAAGGGGCTGTAAGTACTCAAGAGAACCCGCGTTTCAGGCGACTCCTCTCCAAAAACCTGAAAAAACCCTCAAGAGAACTTGCGTTTCAGGCAACTCCTCATCAAAGACCTTAAAACTGGGCGAGTAAGTCCCTGTGTTACTAATTCCATGAAAAAAAACAAATCTGTTTCAAGAAAGTAAGAATTCCTCCCTTAAGGACTCACATTTGCTTTTCTTCAGAATTATGGTAAATAACTCAATGTTTTTCTTGGCTTGCTTTTTCTTCTAAAGCTGCTAAGACAAGGGCAGAGTCCTTAGGCCTTGGTGCTTTGCTAAAATCAGAGGCTTTGTAGGCTGGGTGCAGTGGCTCACGCCTGTAATCCCGGCACCTTGGGAGGCCGAGGAGGGTGGACCACTTGAGGTCAGGAGTTTGAGACCACCCTGACCAACATGATAAAACCCTGTCTCTACTAAAAATACAAAATTAGCTGGGTGTGGTGGCATGCGCCTGTAATCCCAGCTACTCAGGAGGCTGAGGTGGGAGAATCACTTAAACCCGGGAGGCAAAGGTTGCAGTGAGCCAAGATTGTGCCACTGCATTCCAGCCTGGGCAACAAGAGTGAAACTCCATCTCAAAAATAAACAAACAAAAATAAAATAAAATAAAATCAAGGGCTTTGTGCTCCTGTCAGTCACAGCCACTTTCTACGATGGTGCTTCACCAGGGCCACATGAAGGCATAGACATTACATTTACCAAACTCAGCATCTGTCTAGATGCCTAGGAACCCCTACCTCTAATAAGAAAGTTGGTAAACAAAGCACAGTTATTTGGCCCCTTTTTTGTTAGGTTTAAGGATAAAGGATAAACACATATATAAAATCAAAAGAATCCAGTGACCTTTACTTTTTAAACTTTAAAAAAAATTTTTATGTTTAGAGACAGAGTCTCGCTCTGTCGTCCAGGCTGCAGTGCTGTGGTGCGATCATGGCTCACTGCAGCCTCAAACTCCCAGGCTCAGTCTCCTGAGTAGCTGGGAGCTACCGGCATTCACCACCATATCCAGCTAATTTTATTTGTAGACACACGGTCTTGTTATGCTGCCCAGGCTGGTCTTGAACTCCTGGCCTCAAGCGATCCTCCTACCTGGCCTCCCAAAGTATCCAGCAACCTTTAAAAGGTAATTGCTTCCCCTTCTATAACAAGAGGTTACAGTTTATATTTTCAAGCTCTAAGAAGAAACAAAGTTTCAAACTATAAATATTTATGAGCTTTGAGGAAACTGGCTTTCTCCACAGTCATGTTTTCATTTAAATTATTTTAAGAAATAGATGAATCCATGCCCATAGTACCAATTTCACTGGGTATTAAGGGGCATCCAGGAGAGTCTCCTCCTACCTCCCCTTCCCCAGGGGGAACAGAAGTTCCCAGTCAGTGTAGCTTGCATAAGGGGACATCACTGAGTGACGCCAGCACAGCGCTCCTTGCAGGAAGCCACCACAATATCTGCTATACCTCCAGAGGGAGAGGCTGGGGACAAAGTGACAGTCATTCCGGGAGAGCTCTCAGGTGGGAAAAAACAAACAAACATGCTGGATGGTGAGCAGACCAATCTGTGAAGGAAATGAAGATGCAAATGGAGGCGATCGCCCCATGTGAGCTGTCAGAGAGCAGCTGGAGGAGCAGGAAACAGCGCATTCATTAGGAGATCTGGGAATCTGGGGCCACGCCTAAGTCTGCCTATCGCAAAGATCCCTTGTCCAGAAGGTGTGGACCACAGAGATTGTGATGTTAATTTCACTTAACCGGGCCACAGGGTGCCTGATGCAACACTGTTCCTGGGCGTGTCTGTGAGGGTGCTCGAGATGACATTAGGATTAGGACAGTGGGTTCAGGAAGGTGGACTGCCCTCCCCAAGTGGCTGGGCACCTTCCAATCCCTCAAGACCCTGAATAGAACAGACAGCAGAGGGAGGAGGAGTTCACCCCTCATTTCCTGCCTCGCCGCTGGAGCTGGGACATCTCATCCTCTCTTGCCCCGGGACTGGATGTCCACCATCGGCTGCCCTGGTTCTCAGGCCTTTGGACCTGAGCTGAGTTTGAATCACGCCTCAGGCTTCCCTGGGTCTCTGGCTTGCCACACAGAACGTGGGACTTCTCAGCCCCCAGAATCACGTGAGTGAAATTCTCCATCATAAATCTCCTTTTATACATCTATGTATCCTGTTGGCTGTGCTTCTTTGGAGAATCCTGACTGAGATCAGGGAGATCTGTGGCCGAGGAGTTGAACTGAGTAAGACTCACCCTGGACCCAGGGTGTGCTTCCTGAACCCTGCAAGTCAACATTTAAGAATTCCTATAATCTCAATTAAAGACAATTAAAGACATCGGAATAAAGCCCTTCTCAAGCTTCTCCAAGCTCACAAATAAAATCAAAGACACAAACCAAGACTTTGAGGAAATTTCTTTTGCACCCATCAAGTCTTTACTCGGAAGGCCTTCTCAGTGTGGTCTTACTGGACCATCCTATTTAAAGCCACAACCCCCACCAAAAAATTCCTTATTTCCTTTTCCTGCCTTTTTTTTTTTTTCGTGGCATAGAATCTCAGAGCTGGAAGGAGCTCTAAAAGGCTGGGCCAGTCACCGTCCAGATGTGAACTCCTTGCATATAACGGCCTTCCTCAGAAGTTTATCAGCCTGTCCAACACAGATCCTAGAAAGGGTTCCCTGACCTGCCCCGCACTGCTCCCAAGCACCCTTCCTGTGCTCCCGACAGCACCGGGCGTGCACTGCTCCCCTCCACAGCACTCACACGACTGCCAGGCATCCTTGCTAGGCATGGCCTGGGACACACTCTCCGTTTCATTTCTAATGCCTACAATACAGTAGGCGCTCTGCACTTGGCATGGATGACAAAGACGTCACTGTATCCAGGTCTAATCTCGCGCCTTCCACCCAATCCAGTCTCCTGTCAAAGCCACCAAGCGCCCGCCACTGTGGCAGCCTCCGAGGACACAACAGAGAACCAGACACGGCCTTGCCCACATGGGGCTTCCAAGCTCACTGGGGAAGGAGCAATACAAAAAGCAAGTGGACAGGAACATCGGCGAGGTGCCTGGGGTCCGGCACTGTGAGTGTGCTCTCAAGGAGGAAGCCAGTCAGCGGACCTACAATCAAGGAGGCTGCTTAAGTGAGGGCTGTTGGGGAAGGCGGCTCAGGAGGCGGCATTTACACTGACCTTAAGGAGGGGCCGGCTGCGCAGCAGGGGCAGGAGGAGCTTTCCTGGTGGAAGGAATCTCACGCGCGCGAAGGCCCTGAGCTTCGCATTCTTGAAACACTAAAGAAAACATGAGGGAGGCTGGAACGCGTAGGAGAGATGACTCAGCGCAGGTTGGAGTGCAGGGCTATACTGGGGGCCCAGGCTCTACACTGCAGGTAACCATATGCCTCTGCCAACCACCCCAGGGCCAAGCACTGGACAACCAGGGACCACTCTGATAGCACAGAGGCTGGGGAAATTACTCAAACCAGCCAATCCTAAACCGTGGATGCCGCCTTGCCCATTTCTTTTCAGAAACCACAATTGAGGCTCTTGCCCACAGGTCCCCCTCCCTCTGCCTCCTGACCCAGCCTGATGCTCCCCGGAGCCTGGTGCTCCCCGTGTGGCCCCGTGTGCTGTGCCTCCCGTTTCTACAAATCTGTGAGCACAAGCTCCTTCCTCACAACAGTCCCGTCTGTCTCTTAGCACACCGGATGACGTCCAATCCCAGAGACATTTCCCATCACGCCTCTGCTCCTCTCTATCTACACAAACACTGAATTTTTCATTCATCTGAAAATAAGGGAGATAGTTTTTGAGTTCATTTAATAGTCTTGCTGAGACTTTCCATGAGAAGCAACAGTTGACAGCCCCTGGCAAAGCTGGGCCTGCGTGGAACTGACCCAGCAACTCTGCGTCTAAGTACACATCCCGGAGAGACCCTGGCCGCCGCGCAGAGGCGTGGACACGGACACACAGTGTAGCACTGTTGATCGCAGGGAAAACGGTAAACAACCTGAATACGCATTCGCAGGGAACGGATCAGCAATTACGGTAAGTAATGTGATGGTGGAAAGAAGTAAACTAGATCTTCATGCACCCACATAGACAGCACGCACATGTGTTGCCAGCAAATCCTTTTTTTTTTTTTGAGATAGTCTTGATCTCGCCGCCCAGGCTGGAGTGCAATGGCACGGTCTTGGCTCACTGCAACTGCCACCTCCCTAGTTCAAGCGATTCTCCTGCCTCAGCCTCCCGAGTAGCTGGGATTACAGGTGCCTGCCACTATGCCCAGCTAATTTTTGTATTTTTTAGTAGAGACGGGTTTCACCATGTTGACCAGGCTGGTCTCGATCTCCTGACCTCAGGTGATCCACCTGTCTTGGCCTCCCAAAGTGCTGGGATTACAGGCATGAGCCACTGTTCCCAGCCTAGCAAATCCATTTTTTAAATGATATATTCAAAATAATGCCATTTCTATAAATTCTTAAAAACAAGTAAAATACATATTGATTATGGACTCAAAACACATAAAGAACATGAAACGAATAAATGTCCAGCTCATGCCAGGGTTTCCTCGGTGGGAAGGGCAGTAGCAGCAGTGACAGTGAGAATGATATTGAAGCTAACATTCACTGAACAACTACTCTGTCCAGGCACAAGTCTAGCACACATTAACTCATTCAATTCTTAAGAGCAGCCAGGAGACAGCCATGATTACTGTCCCCATTTCACAGATGAGAAAACTCTGGCTAGAGAAATGATCAAGAATGTGCAATGCACTCCGGCGACTTCTTACCGCCTCCTCTGCTCCCACCGAGTCAGTCTGGGTCTCTGCCACTCTTCACTGATGCCCCTGCTCTCTTTCTTGCCCACTTCCACCTCCTACCCCTGGAGGAGGTCTACACTCCCCACTCAGCACACAATGACCCTTTTAAAAACACAGTTGGGTCAGTTCAACTCTCTACTTAAACTTTCCAATGGCTTCCCATCATACTCCACTTTATTTTTATTTATTTTTGAGACAGAGTCTCGCTCTATTGCCCAGGCTGGAGCGCAATGGTGTGACCTCGGCTTACTGCAACCTCCACCTCCAGGGTTCAAGCGATTCTCCTGCCTCAGCCTCCTTATGACAGCTGAAATTACAGGCACGCGCCACCATGCCCAGCTCATTTTTTGTATTTTTTAGTAGAGACGGGGTTTCACCACATTGGCCAGGCTGGTCTCGAACTCCTGACTTCAGGTGATCCCCCCCACTGCCTCGGCCTCCCAAAGTGCTGGGATTACAGGCATGAGCCACCACACCCGGCCCATACTCCACTTTAAATGAGAATCCTTACACAGCCTGCAAGACTGTATATCCTCCCTTACCCTGGCCACCCCATGTCCACCTGCTCTCTCGCCCTCACTCACTCTGCTCTGCCCACACCAGCCTCTCAGCTCTCTCTGTGGAGACATTATATATTTCTTCACTTACTCATTATTTGTCCCTAACCTGTCCATTACGCAGACAACATGGACTCTGTCTGACTTTTGGCCACTGCTGTTATTCCCAATGCTGAAAACAGCACCTGGCACTCAGATGTTTGTGGAACAAATGAATGAATGCAGCTGATCCAAGGTCACTCAGGATTCTGGTCCAAGAAGTTTGGTTCCAGTATTAGGACTAGGGAGGAGAATGGAATATAGAAGAAATATCTAAAGTAAGTTATGACAAATGTTGTCACCTATTAATTGTGAAGAAGGAATTCTTTGTTAATTATCATCTCCTTCTTCCCTCCCTTCCTTTAGTTTTATTTTTAAGTCTCCATAAGTACACTACACATGAATTATTAGTTCCAAATGTACTAGAACACCTGCTTTCATGGTTAGGAAACTAAACAAAAAAAGAAGAAAAAGTACTAGAACACTGTAAGATTGCTCTTAATGTTTCAAGTAGGACTGTAGTTCACTATAACATATTAAAATTAATTCAATGAACACGGAATGACTCTACACAGCTAACAGGCATGTCAGGGTTTTGTAGGTTCTAGGGGGAGTCATCATTAAGAACATCAATTATTTACATAATAGTGTAATTCTGCCGTTAAAAAACTGGCCATCTGACATAGAACAAAGTTTGTTTACCACATCAGTACTGACCTCTGGGGCTGGGGAATTCTGTTTTGGAGCGCCTCACACACTGCAGGACGGTCAGCAGCATCTCCACCCATCAGATGCCAGCAGCACCCATCAGTGTCACAACCAAACACGCCTGCAGACACTGCCAAATGTCCCCCTGGGGAGCACAGTCTCCCCAACTGAGAACCACTGATTAGAGACTAGACAAACTACAGCTTGTAATAAAGAAAATACAACTTATAATAAAGAACAAGAAGCCTGGTGCGGTGGCTAATGCCTGTAATCCCAGCACTTTGGGAGGCCAATGTACGCGGATTGCCTGAGGTCAGGAGTTCGAGATCAGCCTGGGCAACATGGTGAAACCCCGACTCTAATAAAAACACAAAAAATATCTGGACATGGTGGCGTAGCCCTGTAGTCCCAGCTCCTCAAGTGGCTGAGGCATGAGAATCGCCCGAACCCAGGAGGTGGAGGTTGCAGTGAGCTGAGATCGCGCCACTACACTCCAGCGTGGGTGACAGAGTGAGGCCCTAACTCAAAAAAAAAAAAAAAAAAGCAAAGGACAAACGAACAAGGGAGGCGACTCAAACTGGCCTCTCCCACAGGTTTTGCTTGCCGTTTTCACTTATTCTCTCTGACCAGCCTCACAACCCTTTCGTGGTCCCCTGTAACTGGAAGGCGGTAAGGCAGGCCACAAGTCCGTGGCATGGGCAGAATTCTAAAAACGGCCCAGGGTATTCATCAATCGGGAATCTAGGTGAAAGGCCTTTGCAGAGGTAATTAAGGCTACCAATCAGCTGAGCTTAAAATAGGGCAATTATTCTGGATTACCCTGCGAGCCTGATGGAGTCACCAGTCCTTACAAGCAGATGCGGAAGGTGGAAAAGTCTGGTAGGTTCCTTGTGAGCCGCTCACTGCCGGTTCTGAGATGCAGGGGCTGCAAGCAAGGCTGGAGGGAGGCCTCCAGGAGCCTAGGGAGGTCAGAAAAGAAACCGGACCTCAGTCCTACAGCTGCAAGGACCTGAACCCTTGCCACAACCTGAATGACCTTGGATGCCAATGCATTCCCAGAGCCTCCAAAAAGGAACACAGTCCGGCTGGAACCTTCTTGTCAGTCTCATGACACTCAGGGCAACCAACTGAGACACGCTGTGCCCAGACCTCTGACCCAAGCAACTAGGAGCTAACAAATAAATGTTTTAAGTCCCTAAGCCTGTGGTAATTTGTTACAGCGGCAACAGAAAACCAAAACAGCTGTGGAGGTGTATGTGACTCATTACTGAAAGGTGAGTTTATAAGTGAGAAACACAATAACCAAAAGCAGTCCCCTTAAGAAATTCCCTAGTCTGCATAAAAGACAAATAACCCAAGTAAAAAAATGGGCAAAGGATCTGTATAGCCATATCTCCAAAGAAGATATGCAAATGGCCCATAAGCACATGAAAAGATGCTATACTTCATTCACCATCAAGGAAAGGTAAATTGAAAATGGGATGGCTGGAATCCAAAGGACAGATAAACACAAGCACAGTTAGACCCCGAAGACCTTATATTGGTGGGAACAGAAATGGTGCGGCCAATTCAGAAACACTCGGGTAGCTCATCAAAATGTTAAACATAGGCTGGGCGCGGTGGCTCACGCTTGTAATCCCAGCACTTTGGGAGGCCGAGGCGGGTGGATCACGAGGTCAGGAGATCGAGACCATGGTGAAACCCCGTCTCTACTAAAAATACAAAAAATTAGCCGGGCGTGGTGGCGGGCGCCTGTAGTCCCAGCTACTCGGAGAGGCTGAGGCAGGAGAATGGCGTGAACCCAGGAGGCGGAGCTTGCAGTGAGCCGAGATTGCGCCACTGCACTCTAGCCTGGGCGACAGAGCCAGACTCCGTCTCAAAAAAAAAAAAAAATGTTAAACATAGAGCAACCATTTGACTCAGCAATTCCACTCCTAGGAATACACCCAAGAGAAAACATGTTCACACCAAAACCCGCACATGGATGTTTATAGCAACATCATTCATAACACACAAAAGATGGAAAGAACCTAGATGCCACTGACTGAGGCACGGATAAACAAAACGGGGTATAGCAAAAGGGAATGCTATTCGGCCGCTTAGAGGGATGACGATGCCACGCTACAGCATGGATGAACGTTGAAGAAACGATGCTAAGAATTCCGTCACAGAAGACAACATACTGTATGATTCCATTTACATAAAATGTTCGGAAAAGGCAAATCAACAGCGTCGAGAGAAATCCACGGCATCGAGAGTGGGCTGGTGGCCGCCCGGGGCTGAGGCTGGGGCAGGAGGAAAATGTGCAGTGGCTGCAGGGTTTCTTTCTGGGGTGATGAAAATGTTTTAAAATTGACTGTGGTGATGGCTGCACAGCTCTGTAAATAGACTGAAGTCCACTGAATTGTAGGCTTTAAATGAGGGCATGGTATGATATGTGAGTTATAGCTCAATAAAGCTTTTTTTTTTTTTTTTTTTTAAAGCTGAGGCCAGGCATGGTGGCTCATGCCTGTAATCCCAGCACTTTGGGAGGCTGAGGCGAGAGGATCGCTTGAAACTAGCCCAGGAGACATGCAAAACCCTATCGCTACAAAAAAATAAAAAATAAAATTAAAAAAGTTTAAAAGTTGAAAAAGTTCCCGGCGCTGTAAAGCACAGAGCATGGAAGTGACACACAGTGTGGCAGCTGCTTGTTGTCCAGACCTGCCCCACTGGCCAGTCACCAGCTCCTGGCTCACTGACCACCCTGGCCTCTGCCCTGCAATCTTCCAAAGAGGAAACTCCAACTGTGTCTTTTAAAACTTTTTAGAGACAGGATCTCACTCTGTCACCCAGACTGGAATGCAGTGGTGCAATCATAGCTCTCTGCAGCTTTCAAGCTCCTGGACTCAAGCCATCCTCTCACCTCAGCCTCCCATGTAGCTGGGATTACAGGCATGCGCCACCATGTCCAGCTAATTTTTTTAAAAATTTCTAATAGAGATGGGATCTATGTTGCTCAGGCTGGTCTTGAACTGCTGACTTCAAGAAATCTCCTGCCTTGGACTCCCAAAGTGCCAGGATTGCAGGCGTGAGCCACCGCACCCGGCCTGCATCCATGTTTTCATCAACATGGACAAAACTCCACAGGAATAGCTCCCATTTTACAAAAATGTTGTCTAGATGAAAGATGCCAATCAATTATTCTCTGGTTAATGTTCTGCTTATTCTTGGCTTAAGAATTTTTGTGATGACACTTAGATTACAGATGTTCTGCAAGACAGGCTGAGAAACAGAATAACTCCAATCACTCCTGCTGTATCCTGAGGGGAGACTCCCCCCAGCCTGTTTAACACGGGGACACGCTGCCTCCCATGGCAAGGTGACTGTCTTGCTGCTGACCCGGGCAAAAAGACCATGAGAATGAATTCACCAACCAGGGTTCCCTTCCCTTGTAAATAGTGTGAGAAAATGGATGTCAGTCTCCAGTTGACCGCAGAGAAATCATGGCCAGGTGTTGGCACTTACAGAGAAGAATGAATACAGAACTGCTTTAATCATCCACTCAGGAAACTCCCCAATTGTATCAATGACTCTATATAAGGAAAGGAGGCTTGCAACTCCAAACTAACTCACTGGGTGGCCCCAAGCAAAACAATTCACCCCAAACGGTGTGCCCTATGGACAAGAGAAACTCCGACAGTTATTCTGTTTTCTCAGCTCCCTGTTCCTCGTTTTCCTCCACCTTAGCAAGACAGTGATGAACAATGCTAGGTAAGCTCTTTCCCTTCCTGTGGCAAGTCTAGCAGCAAAGGGCTAGTTGCCAGGAAACCCGAGGTTACACCATATTCCTACTTAGTGGAATCCCGACCTTCATGTTACTAAAACATGAAAAATACTTTGTTTACAAGATCATCGATATTAAAATTTGGCTTTCAAGTTCCCTAAGACCTTTCTCCTGTATTTATTACAAGAATTTATTTATGCATCCAACAAATACTCAAATGCCTACTATGTGCTGCCATGGTGCCAGGCCCTAGGGACACAGGGGAATCAGACCAGGCCCTTGCATGCCCGCCCAGGCTGACATTCCAGGATGTGATGACTAGAACTATGTAAAATGTGATATACACATCAACAAGGGTGATTCAGATTAACACCAACATTTCTTAACAAACCTAGCTAAAAAATTTTCGAATGTGCTTAGCTTTCCCATTCTCTTTTAACTTTTTATCTAAAACCTACAAATTCTGAAGCTTCTGTGGGAAGCTATGCCTCCTCCGAGATGTTGTTCTTCGTACATTTTCAACCATAAGGCAACAGCGACTGGAGTGGTTGTTTCACATCTCAGGCTTCGCTGGTGCAATTCTTCAGAATTCAGAGATCTACCTACTGGAACTAGCATCTGTAGACTGTCCAGTAACTAAGAGTGATAGTTCTGAGTTAGGTGGGCCTGAGACCTGGCACACTCTTACCTCCCCAATCTAAGACATAGCTTATGGAAGTCCCCTTCTCAAACTCTGATAAAGATTGAAGGGCCAAGCGTGGTGGCTCTCGCCTGTAATCCCAGCACTTTGGGAGGCCAAGGTGGGAGGACTGCTTGAGCCCAAGAGTGTGAAACTAGCCTCAGTCAATAAAAAGGACTGCAAGCCCAGGGCAGGAGGACTGCTTGAGCCCACGAGTTTGAGACCAGGCTGGGCAACATAGTGAGTCCTCGTTTCTACAGAAAAATTAGCCAGGCATGGTGGTGCGTGCCTGTGGTCCCAGCTACACAGGAGGCTGAACTGAGAGGATCACTTGAGCCCAGAAAGTAAAGGCTGCAGCGAGCTTTAAGAAAAGAAAAAAAGATTTAAAGACAATGACTTGGAAAGGAGTTGAAGGAGATAAACACTCAACCCCCTCAGTCCCTAAGAGAGTCTGCTCAGCCCACTCCTAAAAGTGATAAAAAGGTGCTCCCTAGATTCACTATCAGTCCTCTGCCCATTCCCTGGCCTCCCATTACTGGAATTCAACATGGTTTAAGAGGTTAAAGACACTGAGTCTTTCAGGGACATTACAGTTACCAACCACTCTGATGGCCTTGAAGAAAGTAACTTTAATTCTCAGTAACTATTTGTATATTATTTGTAACTAAAAACGTGGGGTCCCAGGCATCATCTATGGCAGGCTTTGTTGGAGGGCCTTTTCCAGGCTTCCCAGTGTAGTCCAGAAACGGCCCCATACCCTGAAGAGCCCTCCTGTCTGCTTCATCCAGCATACACACAAACCCAAGGGACCCGCCTTCTCCAGCTCCACAGAGACAAGAGGGAACTATTTATATAAAAAGGCTACTTATCTGACTGAAGGCTGATAGCAGTAAGGGCAAAAGTGTGTTCTGACACTCCAACTTCGACCGCAGCCCCAATTCAGAGCTTTGATGGCATGCAGGAAGAGTGCTTGGGGAAGGTAACAGGAACAGGGGGCATAAGGAAGAAGAAATGAGAACGCTCAAGAATTAGACAATCATTCTTTGGTCTTTCAAGCATGCTAATAATAACCCTCTGCAGATTTAGAAAAATAAAACCGTTCTGGAAGAGGCTAGTCATTGCTTAAAAGAATTAGAACAATTCGTTCAATAAGCACTTAGGAAGTGTCTGTTACAAGCTGGAATACAGGAAAAATAAAAATGCAATCCTCAATGTCAAAGGATCTCATTCTAGTTGGCTAGGCAAACAAAACTAAAAAAAAAAATTAAAAATTAAAAAAGCATGTTGTAGACATAATAAAGCACAAACTACCTGTTAATATCTATAAAACCCAATGCAAATGAGTAAACTTCACAGAATAAAGATCATGCAGTAAAATTACATAGAGAAAGACGCAATGTCTTTTCTAAGACTCTTTTTCCTATAAAAATAACGTGCATTCTAGAAAACAGAGAAAAGGGCAATAAAAATAAATCCCCTTTAATTAGAGAGAAATGCTCATTACATGTTAGTGTCATTACCATATGCCACCACCATCATTCATTTTGTTCACATTCAAAACATGGTTCCTAAAAGATAGTTCACTCCTTTTCCAGTTCAACAGACCACACCCATGTCTCCCTGCTCAAAAATGGTATTTTCAACATCAATGCTTTCACAACATTTCTAGGATCTGACCGCTTCCCAGCATCACCACTCCTAACATGCTGGTCCCACAGATCACGATGACAGCCTCTCACTGCCCCCACGTCCACCTGGTCTCCCTCAGTGAGGGTGGCCAGAGCAACCCTGTGAATGTCCAAGTCAGATCCTGCTACTTCCCTGCAGAAATCCTCAGGGACAAAGAGCCCCACACACACAGAGTTAAGGCCCGTGTCTTCCCAGTGGCCTCCAAGGCCCATGGGGCCTGCACCCACCTCTGCCCATCCAGGGGTCTCCTCCCTCACTGCACGGCCATCACACTGGCTCCTCTGGGTCTATGGAGGCCTTTGCACTTGGGGTACTCTCCCCACCACCTCTGCAGGCGGCTCCCTGCCACCCCTGACATGGACACACTCTCGCCCTGCTTTCTCCTGCCCTCAGCACTTGTTGCTTTCTAACATTTCATAAGACATGCCTGTTTACCCTGTGGATTGTCTGTTTCCCACACTAGAATGTAAGCTCTACACAGCAAGGATTTGTTTCCAATGATGTATCCTGGGCACTTGACTAGAGGTGTTCGATAAATATCAGCTGATTCACTGACTTATTAAAAGCTGTGTAGTGCCCATCACACACCACAATTCAATCAGTTAGCTCCGACATGTGGCGATTAGATCGTTCCAGGATTTTAACAATGCAAACCAAACTGCAATAAAAATCCCTGCTGCTCAAAGTGTGGCTGAGGACCGGTGGCAGCACAGTCATCACCTAGGAGCTTACAGACCTCCCAGGCCTGCTGAATAAAATCTGCATTTGAACAGCATGGCCAGGTGACAACAGGCACAGGAAGTCCAAGAACCACTTTCCGACTAAGGACAAGTGAGGAGGCCCCTCTCCCTCAGGCCCTGTGAGGGTGAGGTCTGCACCTGGGGGTGGACAGACGCCTGGTTTGCCTCCTCCTAGATTTCGCCCTGGGTAGTACCCAAGACTCCATGACCATCTCTAAACGTCAGACTGCCACCAGAAGAGAGGTTACAACAATTTACATCCTAAATCCAGGCACCCAACAGGAAATAAGCAGCACACTCAAATTAGGAGCTCATCACAAAGGTGTGGGGGAAGCCCGAGAAACAAGACAGAAGGAATCCTGGGGGAGTGCGGGGGGAGAAGAAATACTGAACCTCACTTTCTTCCCTCCCTCCCTCCGAGCTCCTTGCCAGGACTTCCCACTGGCCAACCAGAAGCCAGAAAGCACAACACTCGCTGCTACAATCTATACAGGTCACCTCGAGAGCAGAGGGCTGGCAGAAGCAGGAGAGAGGGCGGGAAGGGGCGGACAGAAGCTTCCCAGCATGTGCGCCCCCAGCAGTGTATGAAGACGCTTTCCTCTTTTCCCAAAAGGGGTGTGTTTTCATTTGACATAATATGAAGACGCCATGAAGAAGGTGTAAACTAGGGAAGGACGTGCTGGAGAGACGGGAGCTACCTCAGAAAGAAGTGCGTTTGTGCCAGTATACAGCTACTGTGGTCATTTCTGGCTGAGAAGGTATCGAGCTGATGGGAGGCTGAGGGGCCGCTATAATTTTGTAAACAGGAAAGCAGCCTTACGAAAAATGCCTGAGAAAGCGTGTGCTGGTGATTGCGTCCAGGACACTGAAGGAAGAAGGACGCAGAGCAGGGAAATGGCTGTGGTGGGGCCGCAGACACAAAACAATTGTGGCAGCTGAAAAGAACAAGTCTTTAGAGTACGTTCATTCCAGCGTTCATCCCAGCATTCCCACCACCCAGGGGACAATTAGCACATAGAAAGACGCTCCACACCATATATCACTAGGGCACTGCTAATTTAAACACTGAGATGCCATTCCTCACCTCTTAGGGCGGCTAAAATCCAAAACAGACAATGCCACATGGTAGCCAGGAAGTGGAGCTACAGGAACTCTCATTCCCCGCTCTGGGAATGCAAACTCCAGAAGACAGTTGGGCAGTTTCTTACAAAACTAAACATACTTGGGCGGGGGGCGGTGGCTCACACCTGTAATCCTAGCACTTTGGGAGGCCCAGGCAGGCGGATCAGGAGGTCAGGAGTTTGAAACCAGCCAAGACAACACGGTGAAACCTTGTCTCTACTAAAAATACAAAAAATTAGCCAGGCTTGGTGGTGGATGCCTGTAATCCCAGCTATTTGGGAGGCTAAGACAAGAGAATCACTTGAACCCGGGAGGCGGAGGTTGCAGTGAGCCGAGATTACGCCACTGTACTCCAGCCTGGGTGACAGAGTGAGACTCCATCTCAAAGAAAAAAACAAAACAAAAAAACAAACAAACAAACAAAAAACAAATACTTGTACCATATAATCCAGCAATTAACTGCACTTCAAATGAGTTGAAAACTTTTGTCTACACAAAAGCCTGCACACAGGTGTTTACCATAGCTTTATTCATAATTGCCAAAACTTAGAAGTCACCAAAATGTCCTTCAGCAGGCAAATGGATCAACAAAGTGTGGTACATCCATACAAAGTATATAACTCCATAATGAAAAGAAATAAACTAGCATGCCACGGAAAGACACAGAAACCTTAAATATGTATTGCTAAGTGAAAGAAGGCATGTGAAAAGGCTACATATTCCTGATTCCAACTATAGGACATTCTGGAAAAGGAAAAATGATGGAGACAGTAAACGCTCAGTGGCTGCCAGGGGTTGAGGGGAGACAAGGAAGGAGGGACGAACAGGCAGAACAAGGGGGATTTTTAGGGCAGTGAAACTATTTTGAATGATGCCATAACGGTAGAGACATTTGTCAAAACCCATAGAACTATACGACACGAGTGAACCCTAATGCAAACCATGGACTTCAGTTAATAATATATTCCTATTCACGCACAACTTTCACAACCCTACCACACTAATCAAGATGTTATTCACAGGGGAAAGCTGGTGTGGGGGAGGCAGGGAGTGTGTGGGAAATCTGTATTTTCTGCTCAGTTTTTCTGTAAACCTAAAATTAAGTGATAAAGTATATTAATTTTAAAAAAGTGAAGGAAGCCAGACACAAAAGGTCACATATTATATGATTCCATTTATATGAAATACTCAGAATAGGTAAATTCATGGAGACAGAAAACAGATTAGTGGTTGCCGGGGGCTGGGAGGAGGAGGGAATGGGGAGTCGCTGCTAACGCGTCCAGATCTCCTTTTGGAGTGATTAGAACGTTTTGGAACTTGATAGAGGTGGTAGGTGAACAACACAGTGAATGTACTAAATGCTACTGAATGTACACTTCAAGATGATTAATTGTATGGTATGTGAATTTTACCTCGATTATTTAAAAAAACAGAGTGAAAACAAAAAGGTGGTATTAACGAAACTTCAGCTGGTCAGGTGAAGTCTGTGATGTCGCATGAGAATTCAAGCACTGTGGGTTGGACTGAAGGCAATAAACTGAGGGAATAACCACCAAACTGACTGGGAGGGAACCACAGTGGCTTCTGCATAACCAGGCGGAGGACAGTGGGGCTGGGCTGGTCCGTCGGCGGCGCAGAGGACAGAACAGGACTCCTGACTGCAGTGACACCAGGATGTGACTTAGAATAGGGCAGATGGCAGGACCAATGTCAGAACCACTCAGAGAAAGGAGTTATAATGAAGGAAAGAATCACCTAATTATAAAAACATACCAAAGAAAATAAATATCCATGTATATCTATCATGAGGTATCGCTAATTAACTACAAAAACATTACACAAATTTTTTTAGAAGACTCAATTCAAGATTGAAGTCTTTTAACCTACTTCTAAAACACCTACATTTGAAACATTCTCCCTACCCCCAATACTTTATTTAAATTTTTGTTTTTAATTAATGAAAGACTAGAAAAGGGCACCTTACTTTACTAGAAGAGTTCTAATTTGCTCCAGACAACAGGAAAGAACTCAGGCAAGTTGGTGGCTCTTTTCCTGAAGTTACCAAGAATTAAGAAACAAGACAAGTTTCCAATTAAAAAAGAAAATGCCGAAGATGTTGTGGTCTCCATGGCAGATATTTACACATTCTAAAAATATTCAAGATTACAGAAATTGTAAAGCAAGATTCAAACCAGAAATTAAAACATCTACAATTCAAAATGAAAACTTCCCGAAAACTGCAGGGGAATACAGGGAGAAAAGGCTTTAAATAATCACTACCGGACAGCTAAATTATATTCCTAAGGATTTGTACTATAAAATCACTATCACCAATGCAGTTTCTAAACTAATGTTTGCTGTAGAAAGTAGTTATTTTTATTTTTTTAGAGACAGGGTCTCACTGTCGACAGCCCAGGCTGGAGTGCAGTGGCACGATCATAGCTTACTGTAATCTTGAACTGCTGCACTCAAGCGATCCTCCGGCCTCGGCCTCCCAAACTGCTGGGATTATAGGCATGAGCCTCCACATCCAGCCAGTATTGTTATATGGTACCAGGGACGCAGCGGGGGAAAGACTAAAGTGTTGTCTACCAAGCTGGTTGCAGGTGGCTGCCCCCAAGTCGTCTAACTCCTATTACCTTAGGGCACTACGTTAAAACACCAGGAAAGGGAAAACAAACAAAACTATTCCTGCTCTAGGGACTTCAGTTTAGCAGGTGGCCAAAGAGATAAATTTCCCTCTACTCCAATAGAGTCTTCTTTAGTGGATATACCCATATGAAAATGGCCTGCTTGGCCAGGCACAGTGGCTCACACCTGTAATCCCAGCATTTTGGGAGGCCAAGGTGGGCGGGTTGCTTGAGCTCAGGAGTTTGAGACCAGCCTGGGCAAGATGGCAAAATCTACCAAAATCTTAATTTTTCTCTACAAAGTTTTTTAAAAGTGAGCCAGGTGTGGTGGTGTCTGCCTGCAGTCTCAGTTACTTGGGAGGCTGAGGTGAGAGGATGGCTTGGGCCCAGGAGGTGAAGGCTGCAGTGAGCCAAGATCACATCACTGCACTCCAGCCTGGGCGACAGAGCCAGACCCTGTCTCCAAAAAAAAAAGAAAAGAAAAAAGAAAATAAGAAAATAATGGTCTGCTCATTGTATGAAGTACAAAGGGCTCACCCCCGTGAGAGCAGAGACCAGCTATTTGTACAAAAGGCCCTTTGCCGCTGTTGGCCCTGACAAATAGGTCTCTGCCCCAGGCAGTTTAAAATCAGGCACACAGAAGGAGAAAGCCTAGAATTGGGAAATCCTCCACCCCTATTTCCCTCTGTGGGGAGAGATAAGAAAAACTAAGGCTTCTTTGAACACTGAGGTTTAGGTACATGTCTTTTGGGCAAATGCCTGAAGGAGTCCAGTGTCTCTCTGACTCCCAACTCTACAGCCATGGGTACGCTGACAGTGGGTAGGATTCAGAGACATTCCCTTGCATCATTGTTCATTACTATTCAGTTCCTTCCTGTCTCCGATGTACCTATGAGATCTATGATGATGCTGAGTTTTCAATCTATCTCATTACTTCTGCCATTTCACTTTGCATCTCATGTTAATGCTTTCTCATATCCTGGAGCTCTTGTTTTATATCATCTATATGCTTATTATTCTTATACAATATAGAGCACTCTTGGGCAGGCTACTTCTCTTTCATAGTTTCTCTTCTTACCCTGTTTTTCATCTGACTTTTCCGTGCTATTTTTCCTCTCGTCCTCTTTTCTTTTGGGACACTGTTTCGGAGCTGCCATGTCGTCCCTTTCCAGCCTCCCTGTGGCAGCCCTCCACCAGCCTGTTCTCAGACGTCCTCGAGGCCAGTTGTTCCTGATTCTATTTCTACCTGGTTTGTCTTCTCGGACCAGAGCTAGAGTTTGACAGAAGGACGCTGCTTTCAATCCCTGTCTGAGGAAAGGGAGATGATGAAAGCTGGGAACTTGTCTGAGGCTAGAGGATTTTCTCCTGCTAGCTAGTAAGTGTCCCAACCTCCAGTGGACTCCTGCCTCGAGCTGTGGTCAGCACAGAGCTCTGGGTGCCTCCACACTTCCTGCCTCCACCAAGGACCCTTTCCTTTCTAGTGTTCTCCCTGAACTTTTCCCCGGCTTCTATTCCCAACTCTGGGTCTGTTTCTCTCTAGATGGGAAGGTATCGGAATGTTTGGGGTTGCAATGGCTCTTTCTTGCCTCAATACTACCTTTAGGGACTGGGGCTGGGGTCAGGAAATGCACTACACACTCTAGAATCTTCTTTTTGCCTTGGGTGCTGTGTTCATGCTCATACGAGTCTCAGTATTTCTTCCTCTGCTCCCAGTCTAGAATCCATTTGGAAATCAAAACAGGAGTCAAGTGGATGGAGATGAAAATACTGGCCTTCTGACTAAAGAGTTTGGTTTTGGGTTTTTAGCCAAGTAGGCTCCTGACCACTGCCATAGTGGGACAAACACAGGGGAGGTGGCCCTATAGCTCTGGTAGGAGGAAGGCATGTCCCCTGTGGGCAGGGCGGCTCCCAAAGAGAGAATCTGGAGGGAATCTACAGGGCCTGAGCCCCGCCTGCTTACTGCCTTCCCCAAAATCCACCAGTCAAGCAAGTCACTCCTTCCCCGAGCAAAGGGGGATAAGGGATGGCAGGAGAGACAAGAGAATCACAGTAGCTGAGATCTCTCTGCAAGGAAACATGAGGCTAGGAAAGTGAGAATCCTTCCCATCAGAGTAAACCCCAACCTGACCTTACAGGTTTACTTGGAGGATCAAAGACATAACAGATAACATGCTTCAAAAACACAAGCTCCCTGCCAAGCGGGCTATGGCGGTGTACACCTGTGTCCTAGCTACCCAGGAGGCTGAGGTCGGAAGATCACTTGAGCCCAGGAGGTCGAAGCTGCAGTGAGCTGTGATTGCACCACTGCACTTCAGCCTAGGTGACAGAGCTAGACGCTGTCTCAAAAAAACTAATGAAAAAAAAACAAAAACAAAAGCTCCCAATGCACAGAGAAGGTATCAAGGTTTCATTCCTTCCAGGCCGTCTTCTCATCTCCTCAGCTTCTGCAGTACCTAGCACATAAACACACACTTAATAGGCATTTGTTGACTTGGTGTCCCAAGATGATTACTTTTCATGAGGCACCTGCTTTAACTAGTGCGTTCCAGCAGTCCTGGTATGTTTAAAAACAGTCTCATTGTGCTACAGTCATACCAGATAAGTACTGATAAGAAGGTAAATGACTAGTTTTCTATTTCTCAATTCTAACCAGCTCATCTCCCAGGGAGTTTTGCCTCCTGGTCCACATCACTCCACGCTTTTAACAGAGTTTTTGATCCATATCTATTTAATCAAGTCATCAGAACCTTAGGGAAAAACAGTTCCTCTCCCCACCCTAAAACTAAAATTACGGAACTTCCTTTTTTTTTTTTTTTTTTTTGAGATGGAGTCTCGCTCTGTCACCCAGGCTGGAGTGCAGTGGCGTGATCTCGGCTCACTGCAAACTACGCCTCCCGGGTTCACGCCATTCTCCTGCCTCAGCCTCCCGAGTAGCTGGGACTACGGGTGACTGCCACCAAGCCCGGCTATTTCTGTCACCCAGGCTGGAGTGCAGTGGCGTGATCTCGGCTCACTGCAAACTACGCCTCCCGGGTTCACGCCATTCTCCTGCCTCAGCCTCCCGAGTAGCTGGGACTACGGGCGACTGCCACCAAGCCCGGCTATTTTTTTGTATTTTTAGTAGAGATGGGGTTTCACCATGTTAGCCAGGATGGTCTCGATCTCCTGACCTCGTGATCTGCCCGCCTCGACCTCCCAAAGTGCTGGGATTATAGGCGTGAGCCACGGCGCCTGGCCTGGAACTTCATTTTCTTAAAAAAAAAAACACAAGTGGTCACAAAAATATAGTTATTAGTCACCTCATGTGCGCCAAAAATTGTAGATATAAACTGAGCATGAGTGGAAAACACAGATTAAAAGTCTTGTTAGTAAGTATTATACAAATAAACATCTGAACCAGCTATTCCCTCTTACCTGTAATGGAAACTGGAAGGCAGGTGAGACTTTAAGTAATAACTCCCTCATCACAAAGGTTTTGCTTGGAATACTGTGTATCTTGTCTACAAAGATGTGCAAAATTTTACCTTTAAAATGAATGTAATTTGCATCCTGTGGAGCTCAGTGACTGCCAGTATCTCACCTTGACTGAGCATCAAACTGTTTTGTTACAAATTTCTCCGCAGCCCGAATCCCTGATTTTGGCCCCGGGACATGGTTAGACTAGTCCAGGTGGACGTCTTCATCCGTCTTATGGACAGTCGAAAGGCCACTTCCACTAGGCAAGGGCTCCCCTGTCCTCCAAGTGACTTTCCCAGTGATGTTCCAGCTCATGCCCTGTCCTCCCGTTGTTTCCTGTCCCCAGAGAAGCGAACTAGGAATCAGCTCCACGACGCCAGGGCTGTGTCTCTTCCACTCACTACCATACACACAGCAGAGCACAAAGCCTAGCTCTGAACGACAGAGCAGGTCCTCCCATGGACCCGGCATCTAGCCTGGCCTTTCCCAGGTGAGACCAGGGAACCTCCACCGACTGCCCCAAACAGGCACTCGAGGGCTGCGAGGAGTCCATGCCACGCACCATCACTGGAACGTTCCCCCACGGTGACAAGAGAATTAACAGATTCTTCACTGGAACGTTCCACCATGGTGACGAGAGAATTAACAGATTCTTCACTGGAATGTTCCCCCACGGTGACGAGAGAATTAACAGATTCTTCACTGGAACGCTCCACCACGGTGACGAGAGAATTAGCACAGATTCTTTGGGTCTCAGTGTTCCTTGGGCTTAGTTTCTGTTCAGCTCGGGTTAAGTAGCTATTTGATTACTGGGGCCTGGCACACTACCACCAGCAAATACCCACTACGGCTGGTTCTCTGCTGCTGTGGTCTGATGTAACAGGGCCATGTGACAAAGTTGGTGCTGTGGACTTCAGACTAGACAGTAAAATCGATGCTGACGTTCAGAGAGAGGTGCCACCTACTTGGTCTCTACTTAAGAAAGCGGGGGTCAGGGACGTTTTCTTCCCCTTGCCGTCCAGAGCGGCTGAATGTGCTGCCCTCCAGCACCTTTCTAGCTGCTTGCAAGAGCTCCCACACTCTGCTTCTCTGTCCTCTGGATGCCGCACTTCCAAAGCAGACGTTCCAAATGCATTTGGTCAGCGGAATCAACCAGAAGCGTGGGCTTCTCTAATGGCTAACACAGGATACAAGTCATGTTTTCCATTTTGCAAAACCTGGACACACCTGAGCATTTATCCTCACAGAGAGAAAGACTAACCCATCACACGGTCAGCAACGAATATTCACACTCGGTTTTTAGGATTAAAAGGCAATCTGGTGGTCCCGAGCAGCTGCTCTGTCCAGCCCACTGGAAGCCTCCATTTCTTTTAAGTACAAACAAACCATAATAGTTACAGCATGAAATGAGCCGGCCTGTCATTATGGCATGGCACTGCCCTTCAGGTGATGCAAGTTAAGCCCTAGGTCCATTACACAACATCAGCTTCTTTGGTTTGAACATCACCCTATAATTACATCTCTAGATAAGCCCGAAGTTTAAATCTTCAGTTCCATTTAAAACCGATACGATCCATGAACCCACTCTCAACTGAGTAAGAACAGAAAATAATTACGAGCTGTCAACGGAACACTATCTCACATCAAGCACAGCCAGGTTCCAAATCTCACATGACAGATGACTGAAGGTCAAACCCTGCTCCCCCTAACTGATTTCGTTAAGATAATCAACATGTAAACTCGAAAGCTGGGGGAGAAGACCAATCACTCATGTGTTCTGAATCCCCAAAAATGGCCAGAGGAGTCTCTCTGGATTTATTTAGCTGATGGAAAAAGATGTTTTTGCTTTTTTTTTTTTTTTGGTATTACAAAAGGACCAACCATGTATGTCAAAGCATAAGGGAAACCTGTTAAATGCAATTTGCCAACAAGGCCATAAAAACCCAACTGTGCTTCCAGACCCCAGAAGCAGATGTATGCTTTCGCCGCCACACAAACCCGCTGCAGCACCAAGCCCAAAGAGGCGCTTCTGAACTCCCGAAACAGACTCTTAAAGGCTGGAACAGCAGGAGGCTTCTTCAAATTCCATACATCTTGGCAAAAAGTACATGTGATACAGCAAACAATTCTTTAAAAAAAAATTTAATTTCCAAAATTTTTACATAATCTTTGATATTCTACAACAAATGCTGTTAATCTGCAGTGCATGGGCCACTAGTAGGCCCACTCTTGGGATTCAGATGTCCAAACACTCCCCTGAAACTCTACACAGATAATGAATTTTCTAGGGAGAAGGCCCACAGCTTTCAGCTAGAGTGCTGCGACTGCAGTCCAAAGCAAGCCATCACATTACGACCACTCCTTTGAACTAGAAAGTTCTGATTCTTTAGTATCTCTATGTATTCGAATTTTTCTGTCTTAGCTGATAAATGTAGAGGCATTAAGATGGTTCTTATTTGTGTATTCTTCTCCACTTGCTGAAATCCTACGGAACCTTCAAAGGCCAGCTCAAATCACAATTCAGTAAGGCTTTTTTAGATACCTCAGCCAGAATTAATCTTCCCCACTGGCCTCCTGCAACACCTCTCTAGTGGCATTTAACATGGTATCCATTCACGCTGTATGTTAAAGTTACTTGTGCTACTGTATCCCCAGCTTGAGAGTGTGAGTGGAGAGTAGGGGCTGTGCAATATGCACTGAATATCCCCTTCTGCACCAGCGCCTAGCACAATGCCTTGCAGATTTTGTTGAACTTGATCTTTTTGTTTCAGTGGCAACAAGAGACCACCCATTCTAATCATCTAATTCTTCAAAAAGTTTCTAAAACCAGCCAAATAGTCACGCACCGCATAATGATGTTTTGGTAAAAGATGAACCACATATACGATGGTGGTCCCATAAGGTTATAACACCAGATTTTTACAGCACATTTTCTATGTTTAGATACATAAATGCTTGCCATTGTGCTACAATGGCCCACAGTATTCGGTACAGTAACATGCTGTACAGGTTTGCAGTTTGGGAGCAATAGGCATAGGTGTACGGTCAGCTATATTATCTAGGTTTGTGTAGGTCCACTCTAGGATGTTTGCGTACGAACCTCACCTAACGATGCATTTCTCGGACGGGATCCCAGTCATTAAAGCAATGTGTGACTACACGTCGCGATGTGTGACTATACATTTGCATACAAGGCAAGTCTACCTTGGGGTTGCTAAAGGCTACACCAATGCAATCATGTGGATGGTTAGGACTTCTAGTCTATATAACAAGGAACCTTCAGACAGCTAACATTTTATCCACTTCTAACTGGATGTGAAATTTAGTAATTAAAATGCTCTTGGAATTTAATGCATCACACATACATCAGGGAATGGAACCACTGTGAGATAAATCTAAGCTGGCCTGATGCCTTCCATCAGCCTGAGGCACACACCACCACCAGAGGCATTACTATACAATTTTGGAAACACCAAATACACAAACTTTAAGGACAGCCCAGTCAGGAAGTGAGGGGATATCATCTGCAGAATTAGAAAAATAAAAAGAATAAACTAGGCTGTTCACCACACCCCCATTGATGTCGGCCCAGGGGGGTTGCCAGTCCCTTTAACTGGCATGTACCAAGTCCTTCCAGGTGACATTTCCTCCCTGCATCCCAGCTTTTAGGGACCATTGGCCATAGGTCCAAGGGGAGGGAATGTGGAGACAGGGTTGTATTTCCCGGGGAATTCTGGGCCGACAGGGAGCAAGAGCGTGCTTAGGGGCAAAGTCCCATTGTCTCATGCTGTTCTCCAGTCCCGAGATGGCGGCCACCATGAAGACGACGGCTGCAGAAGATGTCAATGTTACTTTCGAAGAGCAACAGAAGATAAACAAATTTGCATGGAAGACAAGTAGAATCACAGAGCTGAAGGAAGAAATAGAAGTAAAACAGAAACAACTCCAAAACGTAGAAGATGCTTGTGATGGTACCATGCTTGCAGATGCTGACTGCTTAATGATGCCTTATCAAATCGGTGATGTCTTCATTAGCCATTCTCAAGAAGAAACACAGGAAACGTTAGAAGCAGCAAATAAAAATTTGCAAGAAGCAAGTGACGCCTTAGAATCCAAAGTCGAAGCAATTCAGTGGCTGTGAGCAGATTTGAAAGTTCAGTTGTACGCAACATTTGGGAGCAGCATAAACCTTGAAGCTGATGAAAGTTAAACATTTTATAATACTTAAAAAAATTTGTTTAATAAACTTGAATATTGTTTAAGAAAAAAGAATAAACTAGAAAGTCTTACTGGCAATCTTTACAAAAAAAAATCAAAGCAACTAGTAGATTCAAATAATGAACTGCAGAGGATAGAGTGAGGTAATGAAGTCCTCGCACTAACAGAAGGAACAACTGTGATCAGGATGGAAAAGCCCCAGACACTGAGTAAAAAGACCAGGATGATGGAGACTTCCACAAAGTAACAGCTCTACCCCTCCCAGGTCTGCCCCGTTACAGCTAAAAAGAAAGCTCTGAATGTAACACAACCAGCAAGTGCAGAAAGAAGGTGGAAAGAAGGCAGCAGGCTACCCAGCGACCTCAGGACTTGAGGACGACAAGGCAGTGAGTTCTCTGGGTGTCCTTACTGCCTCCTACTTATCCAGGATGGGTGCTGCAGAAGCCTCCAAGCTGGAACAGCCAAAAGGTATAGATAAAAAGAACTCCAAGAAGAGCCTGTTCTTGGCCAAAGGACCCGGAAAAGGATGCTTTTACAACAGCAGACCTTTTTGGCAACGCGCGTCCTATTCCAAATAACAAGAGAAGGCCAGGTGCGGTGGCCCACGCCTGTAATCCCAGCACTTTGGGAGGCCGAGGTGGGTGGATCGCCTGAGGTCAGGAGTTCAAGACCAGTCTGGCCAACACGGTGAAGTCCCGTCTCTACTTAAAATACAAAAATTAGCTGGGCGTGGTGGTGCGTGCCTGTAGTCCCAGCTACTCGGGGGGCTAAGGCAGGAGAATCACTTGAACCTGGGAGGCAGAGGTTGCAGTGAGCCAAGATTGCACCACTGCACTCCAGCCTGGGCAACAAGAGCGAAACTTCATCTCAACAACAACAAAAAACAAATACAAGACAAAACATCAGCAGAGAAACCACATATACCACCCACTGAGGTTTCAGTGGAATTGAGGGGGAGATTGATCTTCTACCCTCAAGGAACCAGGTGACATGCTCCAAGTGGCACGCCAAATAGTGCTGGCAGGGCCAAGCAGGGATCTCACCTCCCATTCTCTGCCTGGAGAAGCAGGAGGTGCTCCAATTCCCTCACCAGGGTGGTGTCAGCAAGGCCCAGTGGAGAAGTGTGCCGCCACCACGAGGCAGAAAGAGGGGATGGGAGGGTGGGAGGCTGGACTAGCTGTCGCTTTGCTACCCCCTCCCATTCCCTGGAATCAGCAAGGCCCAGAGAGGAGCTGATGTTCCAACCCCAATCAACAAGGCCACAGGGTCTTAGGGACCCAGAGGTCATTAACAAAAGTGCTAACAGCCCTATGTCAGAGTCCCAGAAGGAGAGGAGAGAGACGGACTGAAACAGCCATTCAGGAAACAATGGCTGAAAACTTCCCACATTTGGCAAGAGACATAAATGTACAGATTCAAGAAGCCAAGCAAACCCCAAATATAATAAACGGGATGAAGCCTGTGCCAAGACAAATCATAATGAAACTTCTGAAAACTAAACACAAAACTCTTCAAAGCAGCCAGAGAGGAGCAATGCATGAACTCGGAGAGGAGACCAACTCAAACGACAGTAAATTTCTCTTCCGAAACAATGTGAAGGTATCCTTCAGGAATGAAGAGGAAATACAGGCATTCTTGGACAAAGGAAAGCTAAGAGAATCTGCTGCAAGCAAACTGATCGTTAAAGAATGGCTAAAGGAAGTTCTCTAAACAGAAAGGAAATGACAACAGAAGAAGGCTTAGAGCTTCAGAAAGACCATCAGAATAGGTAAAAACAGGGACAATTTTATTCAGTCAAAAGGGTGGAAAAGATGATATAATCTCCTACTCCTAATGAGTTTTTAAAATCACAGTTGATGACTGAAGTAAACCACCTGATGTGGCATCCAAAGTCTGCTAAGAAGTGCTAAGACATTTATAGTGAAGTGGGGCGGGTAAATGGACCCAAGCCGAAGTAAAGTTTCTACACTTAAAGCTGTAAAACACCAGGGCCAGGAGACTGGAATAAGTTACATATGTATACTGTAAACCTAAGGGAACTACCAAGAAAATAATACAAAGCATTATACTTAAAAAAAAAAAAAAATTAGCCAGGGAGGATAGCTCATGCCTGTAATCTCGGCACTTTGGCTGAGGCAGGAGGATGGCTTTGAGGTTAGTAATTCAAGAGCAGCCTAAGTAACATAGTAGACACCTGTCTCTACAAAAAATAAAAATAGATTAAAAATTAGCTGGGCATGCTGGTGCACATCTGTAGTCTCAGCTACTAGGAAGGTTGAGGTGGGAGGATGGCTTGAGTCTAGGAGGTCAAGGCTACAGTGAGCCATGATCGTGCCACTGCGTTTCAGCCTAGGCAATAGCAAAAGACCTTGTCTCTAAGATAGTAACAGTCATAATAATGACTTTACCCTAAATGT
The DNA here is from genome assembly GCF_009828535.3 of Hylobates moloch. Lineage (NCBI taxonomy): Eukaryota > Metazoa > Chordata > Mammalia > Primates > Hylobatidae > Hylobates > Hylobates moloch. The sequence continues at coordinate 93,518,025 of NW_026652276.1, forward strand.
AAAGAGTGGATTAAAAAATATGATGCAATAATATACTGTCTACATGAAACTCACTTCAAAACAAGGGTATTAAAAGAATGGAAAAATATATATTATGAAAGCATTAATAAAAACAGAAGTGGCTATATTAAAATATCTGATAAAGGAGACTTCAAAGAAAATTACTGGAGAAAAGGACATTGCATAATAAAAAAGGTTAATCTATCAAGATATAATAATCCTAAACATTTATGCACCACACAACAGAACCTCAAAATACATGAAACAAAAACTGATAGAGCTAAAGAAGAAATAGACAAATCCACAAATTATAATCCACAATTATAGTTGAGGACTACTGAACAATCAGCAAGGATACAGAACTCAACACCACTATCAATCAACAAGATCTGACATATGTAGAACATTCCACCAAACAAGAGCATACGCGTTTTTCATGTACTTATGGAACGTTCACGAACACAAGGCCACAGAACATCTGCCAAATAGACCATGTGCTAGGCCAGAAAACAAACCAACAAATTTAAAAGAAGTGAAACCATACACAGTGTACTCTCTGTCCACAGTGGAGTCGAACCAGAAATCAACGAAAGAGAAATAACAGGAAAATCTGTTTTTCTTTTTTTTTTGAGGCAGGGTCTCACTCTGTCGCCCAGGATAAAGTGCAGTGGCACGATGTTGGCTCATTGCAACCTCTGCCTCCCAGGTTCAAGTGATCCTCCCACCTGCCTCCCAGGTTCAAGTGTGCACCACCACACCCGGCTAGTTTGTTTTTGAAATGGAGTCTTGCTCTGTCGCCCAGGCTGGAGTACAGTGGTGTGCTCTCTGTTCACTGCAACCTCTGCCTCCTAGGTTCAAGCGATTCTCCTGCCTCAGCCTCCTGAGTAGCTGGGATTACATGCACCTGCCACTGCACCCAGCCAATTTTTGTATTTTTTGTAGAGACAGGGTTTCACCATATTGCCCAGGTTGGTCTTGAACTCCTGGGCTCAAGCAATCTGCCTGTCTTGGCCTTCCAAAGTGCTGGGATTACAGGCATAAGCCATTGCGCCTGGCCATGACATTTATGAAATGATGAAATTATCGAATTAAAGAATAGAGGCCGGGCACGGTGTCTCACGTCCGGCACTTTGGGAGGCCGAGGCAGGCGGATCACGAGGTCAGGAGTTAGGGATCAGCCTGGCCAACATGGTGAAACCCCGTCTCTACTAAAAATACAAAAATTAGCCAGACGTGGTGGTAGGCGCCTGTAATCCCAGCTACCTGGGAGGCTGGGGCAGGAGAATCGCTTGAAACCCGGAGGCGGAGGTTGCAGTGAGCCGAGATTGCGCCACTGCACTCCTGCCTGGGCGACAGAGCAAGACTCTGTCTCAAAACAACAACAACAGAATAGATTATTCACTGCCAGGGTCTGGGACAGAAAGGGGAGAGAGTGGCTACAAAAGAGCAAAATGAAGGGTCCTTCTCTGATGGAAATGCTCTGCATCATGACAGTATCGACGTCAATATCCTGGTTGTAAGATTGTGCTATCTAGTTTTACAGGGCATTACCACTAAGGGAAAGCTGGCAGAGGGTATGTGGGATCTCTAGTATTTCTTACAACTGCATAGGACTATAGAATTATCTCAAAATCAAAAGTTTAATTTTTAAAAAAAGCATGTTTAGTTCCTAGCTCTGCCATCTGCTAATTAGGTAGCTGACTTTCAACAGATTTTAACGTCTCTATCCTCAATTTCCTCATTCACTAAATGAGGTAATACCATCTGAAGCATTATGAAAATTCAACACCATATTTGAAAGGCTCAGGCACGATGTGTATAGCACACAGTCCATGGTCTAGAAGGAGCCTGTCAACACTACACCTCTATATAGCCACAAATATTACTCTAAATGGTATCATTCAAATGTCCGGTACTAAAGGCACTGCAGAGCAATTTACTTAAAGTCTCTTCCCTGGCCAGTTTTAGTGTTTCACACATGTAATCCCAGCACTTTGGGAGGCTGAGGCCGGTGGTTCGCTTGAGTTCAAGAGCTCAAGACCAGCCTGGGCAACATAGTGAGACGCCATCTCTACAAAAATTAGCTGGGTGTGGTGGTACACACCTACAGTCCCAGCTACTTGGGAGGCTGAGGTGGGAGGATTGCTTGAGCCCACGAGGCGAGGCAAGGCCACAGTGAGCCATGATCCTGCCACTGCACTCCAGCCTGGGTGACGGAATGAGACTCTGTCTCAAAAAATAAATTTTTTTTTTTTTTTTTTTTTTTTTTGAGACACAGTCTCGCACTTTGGCTCAGGCTGGAGCGCAGTGGCACGATCTCGGCTCACTGTAAGCTCCGCCTCCCAGGTTCACGCCATTCTCCTGCCTCAGCCTCCCGGGTAGCTGGGACTACAGGCGCCCACCACCACACCCGGCTGATTTTGTGTATTTTTAGTAGAGATGGGGTTTCACGAGGGTTTCACTGTGTTACCCAGGATGGTCTCGATCTCCTGACCTCGTGATCCGCCCGCCTTGGCCTCCCAAAGTGCTGGGATTACAGGCGTGAGCCACCACGCCCAGCCAAAAAATAAAAATTAAAAAATAAAATAGTCTCTTCTCAAAGTGATCTGTTCAAATAAAAATGCGGGGGTGGGGGTTGAAGAGGAGGAAACGATTTTTGGTTTTAAATTAAAAGATGAATTTCTAACTTGTTATTGAAATGGTCACGACACATGAAGTGAGTTTAATATGGAACTATAATTAGTAAAAAACAAAGCTGGAAAGGAAGAACTAGGATACCAGTTAACACATGTTGCTTCTGCTGACAAGAAAGTCAGTGGAAGTTAATGTTTCTATGCATTAGGAGGTTGTTTTCTTTTTTTCTTTTTTTTTTTTTTTGAGAGGGAGTCTCGCTGAGTTGCCCAGGCTAGAGTGCAGTGGCGCGATCTCGGCTCACTGCAAGCTCCACCTCCCGGGTTCACCCCATTCTCCTGCCAGGAGGTTGAGTTTTCTAACACGCACTTCATACACGGATTTAGATTTCAGATTCTATGTTTCCGAATACTTTCTCCATCTTCTGAGTTGGAAGAAACTAGAGACAGTCAAACTGCTATACTTTTATGCCTGCCTGGTTCTGAGGTCTGGGCAAGCAGCAAAAATAAAATTAGGGTCTTTAACAGAGAAGTTAGAGGGGAGGCCCTGAGACAGCCAAATGCACTTTAACACAGACGCTCCCAGTGAGCTAAGCTGGGCACCTAGTCTTCAAAGTTCACAAAGTATCTGACCAGAACTATGACACACCGAGAGGCTTTGCAAAGAGGTAAAATGAAAAAGAGTGTTTTATCAAATTATTTTCTTCCCTTCACAATCCTAAAGGAGCTCTATTAAAATGAAACATTTCCATGAGAAGTATGTCAAGTGGGAATACTGGCCTGGAAGTCTGGAGGCCAGGATTCCAGCACAGAGACCCCAGGAAGGAGTCACTTCATCTCCAGGGCTGAGGCAGGAGTCCTTATGGGTAAGTGAGAGAAATGTACCCGACAGGTTTCTACCAGGCTTTGCTAAATTTAAATCTCCCAGGCACCATAAAACCTAGTCTCTAGGCAGGTTTTCTGGCATGGCAAACTTCTCTCC